>NW_018164489.1:258180-284739 GCF_001263595.1 Phalaenopsis equestris
GTCAGTTTGATTTCATATTTTTCTAAAATTATACATATATATGCAAATTAAACGTCCTTCCGAAGCGGAGAACGAGATTTCAATTTCGGTGACCGACAACTTCTTACGAGCAACTCCACCATAAACGAATTTCTTTCTAGCGCCGACAGATATCTGAACTTTTTTTTCCAAACTGTGATTTACAATCTCCGTATGTCCATTTGTTTGTGGGTGTGCTACTGAGCCGAACTGAAGTATTATGTCAAGCCTACTCCATAAGATCCTCCAGAAAAGGATCAGAAATTTCACATCTCTTTGAAGAAATGGTCTTGAGTACGCCATGAAGACAGATTATCACCCTAAATTATAAGTCAATAATTTGTGATATGTCCATCCTCTTGTGGCAAGGAACAAAATATGTCATCTTAGATGAGTGCTCTGCCACTACTATAATAGAATCCTTACTATGCCACGTCTATGGCATACCCATCACAAAGTCCATTGTCAAATCCTACCAAAATGCACATGAAATCAACACACACAGATGAAGCCATCTGCAACATTATGTATCCTTCAAAACTTCAATATATTTTGATGAAAACACAAGTGAATTCTTAGGAATGCACAATATGTTTTGATAGATATACTCATGGGATTTGTGGAACTGCTTATATGGTATGTCCTGACAATGAACCCAAATCTCCTGAAAATTCTTGTCAATGGCATATGCATCCTTCAAAACTTCAAATTCACATACCTTAAACTGCATGATATAGATTTGAATCCTTTTCTTGTGCTTGAGTACAAAATGAAACAATGAGAGGAATTCTACCGATGAGACGTGTCTGCCCTTAAGCTTAACTGATTGTTCAATAAACTCAGGCCTCGTGGTCACTGTAGAGAGTAGAATTTTTCGACAGTGAATAATGAATCCAATGATTAAGAGTTTTCAATATGGCATAAAATTCTTTGTCGTAAGTAGAGAACTTTCTCCTTAAATCATTTAGCTCCTCACTTAAGAAGGTAATAAGGTGTCATCTTTGATTTAGTATAATTCAATTCTCAAAGTGGAGGCATCACACTCTAACTCAAACACTTAGCTAAAATCTAACGGAGCTAGAATAATGGCCAAAGTAACATGTTTCTTCAGAGCATCAAAACTAGTTCATGTCTCATCTAACCAAGCAAATCCATCTGCCTTCTAGAGTTTCTTCAATGGTTTAAAATTCCTGATGAATCTCCTATAAAAATAAGTCAATTCATAAAATTAGCGTACCTTATTGAATGACTACGAGCACATCTATTGTATCCAAAAATGCCATTTCTTATGATGTCCATAAAACTACTTTGCCAGATGCACCTATCACAAGTTTTACAAGTGCTCCTCTAAACGATTGTACACCATCAAAGTATTAAGCAACCTTCTGAAAAAAAACTCAAAAAATAAACTTGATCTATCAACCTAATAAATGTACTTGATGTGTTGGACAAGCTAAATGACATGACCGTCCACTCATATAGTACATCTCGTGGCTTGCAACCTGTCTTCCACTCAACACCTGATCCATATTGATTTGGTGATTATTACTGTGCAAATCGCTCTTAAAGAAAACACCAGTTTTATGTAACTGATCAAGTAAATCATCCAACCTCATAATGAGAAAAATGTAATTAATAGTGATATTTTACATGCCAATGCTATTAATGCCCATGAGCCATGACACATCCTTTTTAGGCACAATCAAAGCTGATAGGACACATGAATCGGTGCTCTCACAAATTAACTCCCAAGCCATCAGATCCTCAACTTGCTTCTGCAGCTTCTAATACTTTTTTGGCCATACCCGATAAGTTGGTCGATTTAGAAGCACTAATCTAGTAATGAAATTTACAGCATGTTGAATCCATCAGGTGGAAATCCAACTAGTAGATTGTCAGTCAGAACATCCCGAAACTCCTCCAATACAAGTCACATTGGCTCGGGTATCGATTTCTCTATCTCGCTACCCTCTAACATCACTAAGGACACATCCACTGGCTCCTCTCTTATAACCTATAGAAAACTAGCATGAGATATTATAGCTCCTATCTCTACATAAGTATTCCTCACTGTTGACTCTTATAAAGGCAAAAGAAAAAGATGTTTCGCGTCCTGGGCAAAAGAGTAAGTATATTTGTGGTCATCATCAAATATATTTCATGTTATGACAATTGACCCAAAAAAATATATGAAACGTATTCATAGACATGACATCACATATCTGATCTTAAATTTTATCTATAATTTAAAACTCTACTCGGAAACTTTTATCAACACCAATTTATTCCCCTTCTTCAACCAAGTCAGAATATGATTGTAAAGCTTATGAGTAATGAAACTAAATTTATCTACCATCTGTGTAAATATAATATTATCATAGTTCCGTCTATAATTAGATTGCACATCTTCCCATTCACAGTGCAACAAGTACAAAAGATGCTATGTCTAAAAACCCTTACTGATCTTTATGAGGCTCGGAATCTGCGAGTACTTAGTATTTTGATACGCCCTTAGGCTAGGCACATGCATGACATACTTCTCTCACGTCTCCTCTTCTACCTCTTTATCTTCCGCTTCATCTACTGTATCCTGCTATGTAAAGAGAAATCACTCTCATATTTACGTAGTAAACCAAACACCTGTATGCATGAGACTTGAAATATTTTATGGCTAAGAATATTTAAGGGATGTTGATTCGATTAGTTCTCTTTTTCATCTGTGATGTCTTTCTCATGAGAGATAGATCTAAGTACACTTGTTGGTGAGATCTTGCGGCCCAGTCCAATGATACATCCCTATTTGAAGGCAGAGTGAACTTGACTCTACTGTGTTGTTTCTCCACTTACAGGGTTGTCGTAAGTCGGTAAATGAACCAATGCACTTCATAAAAATCTCAAACTTGACTCAAATTAATACTCAATCATGTTTATTTAAATTAGTAAATCAATAAGTCTAAAATTTTTTTAAAAAAATTTAAGTTTAAATGAATCAATTTTGAGTATAATTCAACTCATTTATTGATATTCATTTGCAAATTCATTTGTTGTTCAAGAAATAACTTATTAATGATTTATCACATATCATATATTATTTAAATAAAACTTTATTAGAAATAATTTATTTGATAATATATTTAATAGTAATATATTATAATTTAATATCATTATCTACACAAATGTAATGCAATTTTTTTTTTCAATGAACTAGTTTTGTTAATATTTATTTATATTATTTAGTTGTAAGAAAAGTTACATACAACACAAAATTTATTCTATTTACTCAGTATAAATTATATAGATGCTAGGTTATAACCTATCCAATTGTAAATTTATTTAGATTTAAAATATCATTTATTTAAAATTCTATATAAATAATTAAATATTTATTAAAAACTTTAACGAGTTTATTAGTTTAATATGAAAAATTAAGTACAAATCAAAAATTTAATTTTATGTGAAATTAAATACTAAGAGTTTGTTTGGTTTACTGTAAAATTGATGCAATATATAATAAATGTAATGCAGAAGTAATGTATTGTATGTGAAATACTTTAAAATTGTTTAGTTCACTGTAAAATAAATGAGCAACTTTTATTTTTTTAAGTAAATTTAAAATAATTTATTTCAAAATGCGAGATAACTATATCTGTGATAGGGTTGGTGTAGCTCCTGTGACAGACAAAATTAGAGAAAGTCGTTTTAGATGGTTTGGTCACATTAAGCGTCGACCATCTGATAATCTGATTAGGAGAGTAGATGTTTTAGATTCGACTTATGTTAAGAAAGGCAAAGGTAGGCCTAGGAAGACTAAGGCTTATTGTATAAAAAATGATCTTAATTTATTAGAACTAAATGAAAATATGACACTAAATAGGACGCATTGGAGAAAAATGATTCATGTAGCCGACCCCACGTAGTGGGATTAAGGCTTTGTTGTTATTCTTCTTCTTGTATTTCAAAGTCCGAGCAGCAGCGGTGGTGATCGGCGACGAGAGGCAGTTGATGGTGGTGGTTGGTGTCGGCGATGGCTGAAAATATAGGCAGCAGACGACGAAGGTTGTCGGCGGCGTGCGATGGGCAGCGGGCGGCGATAGTGGCTGATTGAGGCAACAACGACGGTGGTTAGGGGGCGAGTGTGGGCTATAGCAGCCTACTGCGGCAATGGCGGCTGGTAGGCAGTCTAAGGGAGGCAACGACAATTCGCGGGGCAACAAACAACACTTTATATTCAACTATGCTTTTGAAATTCATCTAAATCAATCGAATTCCAAATTCAAAGGAAATGAACTAATGAGTGAATTTAACATGCAATGCTATTTTACATTGAATTTTAATTTATTCTTAACAAACATCTAAATTTCTAAAACCCCAGAATTAGGAATGCAATACGCTTTTAATGATGCCGATCAAGCAGCCTCTTATTTAAACTTTTAGCTTTTCAATTAATATAAACAAGCTAAGCCAAATACAAATAAGTATGAATATTAAAAATTTTAAACAAGCCGTATATGAAAATATAAATGAAAGCATCTCAAGCTCAAACAGAACTTGTAAAACTTATGATGCAACCAAACCATGACATTCGACTCGACTCAACTCGATTACAACCTTGAGCTAGGTTCTACACATCCTATAAGGTTCATTAGGTTTGTGTCTGCACCACATTGCCAATGGATGACCACAATCCTCCAAGATACCATACTATAATTTTTCACATTTCAACATAAACTGCTCAAACTCGGAGGCATACTCTTCTACTAATAGACATTTTGCGGTAAATGGTGAAGTCTCGAAATGACATTCTAATGTGGGAGTGTCTCGCAAAACCACGGGATTGAGCAGCATGCAATCCCGTCGTGGGATTTCTGTGACCACGTTGTGGGGTTCCATGATTCCAGCTCTTCTGCATGATGTAGCTCCCACGATCGTGGGAGCAATGGATTGCAAGTTTCGCACAATTTTGAATCCTTGCGACGGCGGACTAGGAACATGACAGCTGAATTCAAATTTTTGCATATTTTTTTCTTTTTGATTTCTTTATTATTTCTCTATTTCTAATTAGATTTTTTTCTATTCTATAACCATTTATATCTTGTTATTTTTTATTTTTCCAGACTTTTGTTATTGTTATTCTGTTTAGAGTCATTGTTCTCTATTTTATGCTCTTTGAAGGGTCGTATCATTTCCTTTTGCAAGTAGTGCTTGTATCTTGCGCAAGAATAGGTGGTTGATCCTCCTCAACCTCTATATTGTGTCGTTTTATGGTTCCCTTTGCTGTTTTCAATCGGGACATCCGTCAAACATCTTTTATCTCCTTCTAAACGTCATTAACCTCACATCTTTTTGTTTCATCACTATTCCAAGACCACTTACCCACTAAATCCCCTTCCTAAACACCTTCTACGAGCCCTAGAATGATATGCTCTGGTATCAGAGCCAAACAAACCCAAAATTTTTAAGTGTTTCATCTTTCTTATAACAATCCAAAATTACAAAAAAAAAAAACTTCCACCATACCCAAATCATTTTTATCGTAATTCCTAATCCCTAAACTTCGACTTAAATTTTACTTACAACCTACACGCATCAAAATGAGGTTGTAACTAAAATGTTAGTCGAAGCTTAAGATTTAGGAATTACGGTAGAAATGACACAATTTCGCCCAGGAAAGATCTGCAAATAGATGTCCATGAGTTTCCTATGAAGGATATATAACGAGAAATCTTTCAATTCCAATAAATCCTTACCACCTTTGAGTGTAAAAAAATCCAATGATGTCACTCATAGCCACAACAGTGACTCGCTAGGTCGAGAGGGAACGTGAATCCCTTCCATCAGTAAACTGTAATGATGAAAAACCAATACCAGGACAATTTGTCATAAAATATTAGAGAAATTAAGATTGTAGAGTAAAGATTAACTTGCAGATTTTGACGATTGCATGAATTCGGGCGAATTCATCGAGTGATACTAAGCAGTAGAGCAGGTCTTTGAATACAAAGATGTTCCACCCGACAAAAGGGTTAAGTCAGCCAACATCAAGCTAAGGAAAAGTGCATTTGTATGGTGGGAGAATCCAAAATCATCTTCACCAATGTGAGGAAAAAATGCAAAATCACTAACTGGTCTAAGATAAGTAGGGAGATGCAACGCAAGTACCTTCCCCACATTATCGACAGAATAAATTCATAAAACTTCACCACCTGTGCTAGAGAGATTCTTCTGTGGAGAATTATGTAGTTGAATTTGATCAACTAATGCTAAAATATGAGTTGGTCAAATCAAAGGAGCATACAGTAGCGAGGTATCTTAGAAGACCAAAGACGTCAATAAATAAATTGGTGCAACTACAACCATATTGGTCCTTACTTGATGTACAGGTCTTAGACTTGAAGATAAAAAAATAGCAACGTCACTAGGTAACCGCCACACCTAACAAATAGAGTTCAACCCCAGGATCAGGCAATAAGAGTACACCCAGTGGAACATCCAAGCCAACCCTACTTGAAGAAAAACCAACCCAGAGTAGAGAAAAAGTGGTGTTCCCCAACACTCCCAGATTTGTCCTAGCCAAAAAATGCTTCAAGTGCCACAATTTTGGGCAAATTGCATCAGATTGCCAAACAAGAGAATGATATATTTCACTAAGCATAGAGCTTTTGAAAAATGAACAGTGACAGGAGAGAATAAAAATGTCAAAGAGTAATATAAGCTTGCAACCGATAAAGGAGAGATGTTGATGATTCATATTAAGCCCATGTAAAAGATTCCAGAAGAACTAAAGATAGTTTTTTCTATAAGTTAGTGAGTTTGAAGAGCCAATATCAGAAAAGAGACAGTTGTTATTGAAAAAGTTCCGGGATATCCTTACTGATAGTTTACCTCCTAGGTGGTTGATAGAAAGAATGGTCCAGCATGTCATAGATTTCATTTCAAAGCCGATTCCTCGAAACATACTTATTTATCTAATTCACCCCGTCGAGTACGAAAAGGCATATAAGAAAGTTATATATTTAATGACTCAAAGCTTAGTTCATGAGAATACATGTACAGTTCCAGCTCATGCTGTGCAAAATAAATAAAAAATAAAAAAAGATTATTTATTCTATAAAAACAGCCTTTAAAATGACGTGTTTTAAAGTTGCATGGAATGGACATGAGCATAGGTTTTGCATTGAGACAGCATCAAACACGGCAAGGTGATGATTTTATTATGATGAGGGTAGATCGATTCAAAAAGCTTACAAAGTATAAAAATGACATGCGAGTGTCTGACAAAACCACAAGAATGGCCCTCCCACGATCCTGTCATGGAGTTTCTACGATTCCAAGTTTTGCATGTTACGTCTCTTGCAGTTGCGATACTAATGGGCCACAGGTTTTGTGCAATCCCGAATCCAAGCACGATCCTGTCATGGAGTTTCTACGATTCCAAGTTCTGCATGTTACGTCTCTCGCAGTTGCGATACTAATGGGCGACAGGTTTTGTGCAATCCCGAATCCAAACAAAAGCGGAGTTGGATCAGGACTGCCGACTTCAATTTTTTGCATATTTTTTTTTCTTTTTTGATTTCTTTATTATTTCTTTATTTCTAAGTAGATTTATTTGTAATTGAAAAATATTATATCTTGCTATTCCTATTTTTTTAGACCTTTTCTATTTTTATTGTATTTAGAGAAGTGATTTGTACTCTTCAAAGTGTTCTTTTATTGTTTTTTGCTAGTGGTATGTCGGTATCTTGCTTAAGAACAGTTGGTGAATCCTCAACCTCTATACGTGTCATTTTGTGGTTTTCTTTGTTGCTTTCAACCGGGACAACCGTCTAATGTCGTTTATCTCCTTCCAAAAGCCATCAACCTCGCATATTTTTGTTCCCTCGCTATCCCACAACGATTTCCCCGCTTAATCTCCTTTCTGAACACTTATGTAGTCCTAGAACAATAACACATGATACTTAAAGTGTGCCAGAAGATATTTACAATACAATTCCTTCATCATGAATAAGGACTTAATTTTTATTTTGCCCTTATATTAGAGTAAAGGTTTCAAATTTTCCTACAAGAAAGCACTCTTCATCAACTATGGATTTTTTACTACACAAATCTAGTGTTCAAAAACCTTCATCACACTATTTACTATGATTTATCTCCAAGAAAGTGATGGTACAGCACAATGTTGATATGGAGTGAATTTTACCATTTAATCACTCATAGAAACAAAATAGCACTAAGAGAGGGGTGTTTTAGTCCAACATGAATGTTAAGGATGAAATGGTTCAATTATCCACCGTACACTTCATCAAAGAGCAAAAAAATCCTTCTAATGCAAAAAATGAGCGCTAAAAATTAAGTGTTTGTTTAAGATCTTTTTTTTTTTTTTTTGTTTTTGTTTTAAAATTTTTTTTTTTTTTTTTTTTTTTTTTTTTTTTTGTGAACTAGAAGGTGAAGAAATTAGGTGGATGGGAGAAAAAAAAATCAAAGAATTAAAGAAGATTATTTATTTTGTTAAGGCCAATATTAAGTGTGAAGTAACAATAGCAGTGGATGGAGAGTTAAAAGAGGTCTTTTTCAGTGAATTTGGTTAGTAATATGGTAATTTCTATTAAGCTAATAGTTAATGAAGACATTATAACCGTAGGCAATCCTAGTGCTCCTTGAGTTGAATTTAGGAAGAAATTAATAGACGCATGTAACACATGAGGTAGAGAAGATAATTTTTGCTCATCACTCAAAACTTGTAGGTTTTAGTTAGATTGCTAAGAAGATTCATGTTGGGGATGAAATTTTTGTCATCATTAGCCTGATCGTAACTCTTTCGAGTCGTCTTTATGAGTGATGCATGAGGTGTTGATGATTTGCGAGGTTTTAAAAAATATTCGTAGAAATGAACCTTGAAAGGATAAAATTGCAAACAACTAATAAGGAGGAACTTATTTACAAAATAGTAATTTAAAATTCCTGGGAATTAATGGGGCTGCTAAGGAAGGATGAGGAAAAGATTTAAGAGGTAAAGATGAGGAAACCGTTAGTCTAATATTTTCGCCACTATTTTCTCCTCTTAATTAAGTGGTGACTACTTCTGGAGAAGATAATTTGTTAGTTAGTTTGCTACTTTCTGAGTTTATATCTTCTAGTTATCTTTAAATTTGAATAAAATTCTAAATGTTTTTTTTTTTTATTCTATTAACAGAGATCAAGTTTATAATCTAAAATTAAATTTTACCTGAATTTAATTTGAATTCTAATCTGTTAAAATTTCTCTACTCTTTTTTTCTCTCTTTCTTGCTTTGTTCATTGACTCCTATGCTTTCAATCATTGAATTTCCCATGCCAGCCGTTAGACTTTTCTCCTCCTAAAGGTGGAGATCATCCAATAACTCACCTAGTCACCAATCTCTCCGTCCAGCCACGGATTGTCATTCCAGTTTTAGTTCTTTTCTCTTTGTGACCCAAAACAATCAATTCATTGATTATTTGAAGCAAATAAGCTGGGGAAGTCCATCATCCTGTAAATTCTCCTAAGGAAATTCTAATATTTTTGTCTCAATACTTTATACACTCCAATTAAAATTCATGCTTTGGCATTAGAACGGTAATTCCACCCTAGGAAAAGTTATTCATGGATAAATTAAAGAGTGAGAAGGTTACTTTTGGTAATTCCAAGGAGCTTGAGATATGCGACTTTGAGTATTTATAAACAATCGATAGTCTTTTAAATATGAATGAATAGATTGCCAAGCATATGGCTAATTATATGGTCGCAAATAACACATGGCCACGAGGGCTGCCTTTCAACTCTTGATGCTAAGATAGAATAACGAGGATCTTGAGAGAAGTCGAGACAAACACAAAATGAAGAGAAGAAGATGATCTACCCTTCAAGATAGAGACAAAGTTAAAATTGTTTTACTTTGATGGAACAATCAAACCTGTACAACAACAACAACAACAACAAAGCCTTAAGCCCACTACGTGGGGTCGGCTACATGAATCCTTTTTCTCCATTGTGTCTTATTTAGTATCATATTTTCATTTAATTATAATAAATTAAGATCATTTTTTATACAATATGTCCTAGTCTTCCAAGGTCTACCTCTGCCTTTCTTAACATAAGTCGAATCTAAAACATATACTCTTCTAATCGAACGATCAGATAGTCGGCATTTAATGTGACCAAACCATCTACATCGACTCTCTCCAATTTTTTCCGTCACTGGAGCTACAAATTACTTTCTCTATTGTCTGTCACTGGAGCTGCAACAACCCTATCACAAATATATTCATTCGTAAAGCCACTCATCCACATAATCATTCTCATCTCGGCAACACTTAACTTAGTTTTGTGCTTCTCTTTTAAAGACCAACATTCAACGCCATAGAGCATTGCAGGTCTCAACATCATCTTATAAAATTTTCCTTCCAATTTAAGCGGTACTTTTCTATCACACAATAGGCCCGAAGCATTCCTCCACTTCAACCAACCAACTTGAATTCTACTAATAACATCTCACCATCACTTTGAACAATAGACGCGAGATATCTAAAGCGTTCACACCTTTTAATAATTTGATCACCCATAATTGCATTTCTGTCACTAGAGCTACTACTAATAAAATTACATTCCATGTATTCAATTTTAGTTCTACTCAAACGGAGGCCTTTAGATCTAGAGTAGACCTCCATAATTCAAGTTTTTCCTGAGCTTCTTCTCTAGTCTTATCCATAAGAAGGATATCATCAGCAAAAAGCATACACCAAGGTACATCCTCCTATAAGTGTCCAGTAAAACCATCCATAACTAAAGAAAAAGGATATGGGCTTAAACCCGATCCCTGATGTAAAACAACAAAAATGGAAAAATATTTGGTCAATCCTCCTGTTTGAACACAAGTAACAGCTCTTAATGACTTAAATATAAGTCATATCAACACCTTTCTTCTCAAGAACTCTTCAAAGGATATCTCTTGGAACTTTATCGCAAGCTTTTTCTATATTAATAAAAATCATATGTAGATCCCCCTTAATATCTCTGAACTTCTCCATCAAACCTCTCAATAAATGTATAGCTCCCATAGTAGACCTGAACGACATAAATCCAATTTGATTATGAGAAATCTTTGCAATACCTCTTAACTTATGTTCAATTACCCTCTCAACTTAATTCCTCTATAATTTGCACACTCGTGTGCATCCCATTTATTCTTAAAAATAAAGACCAAAATACTCTTGCACCACTCCTCAGGGATATTTTTAATTTTCAAAATAATATTGAAGAGTTTAGTAAGCCAAGAAACTCTCAAATCTTCTAAACATTTCCACACTTCAATTCGGATATCATCATGTCCTACAAACTTTCTTCCCTTAGTTTTTTGAAAGCCTCCTCACCTTCTTTTTTACTAATGCACAATAAAAATGAAATATTTTATTATTATTAACGATATTAAGATCACTAAGATTGATCGTATTTTCTGAAACTTCGTTAAAAAGTTTATCAAAATAACTCACCCACCTATTTTGAATACTTTTTAATTTTCATCTTTAATACACTTTACTTAAATTAAATCTTTGCATTTATTTTCACTTTGTTTAGCTAATTTATACATATATTTTTCACCCTTTTTGTATATGATTTATTATAAAGATCACTAAAAGCAGAAGTTTTAGCGTTACAGATTGTTCTCTTAGACTCTCTATGAGCGGTTTGATATTTTCTCAGTTATCTAAGTTTTTACATTTAAATCAATTTTAATAACATAATTTCTTATATTTTATCTTTTATTGCACATTATTATTCCACCACCAGCTATTTTTATTTATTGAAATTTTTTTCTTTTATACTCTAAGTATAAATTTTGTCACTTGTTTAATAGTGTTTGTTAATTTATCCCACACAGAATTTCCTTTTTCATAAACATCTCAAATTTTGAAATCTTGAATTTTACTTATAAAAATCGTTTTCTTTTTCTTTTAGGTACCCTCATCTAATTCTACGACGATGATTCCTAGTATTCTTCATTTTACAACTCTTCATCTTAAAATCTAGAACTAATAATCGAATATGAGTACTTAAAACTGCACTTATAATATTAAAATTTTTAGTATCAACAATAATCTTAAGTGATATAATTCTATCTCCAACTCTATTAATTTTTAAAACATTATCTTTTAAACTCTTCTATAATTACACCAACATCATTTCTAGTGCGACTCTTACATGAATACCAAAGTTTAAAACCTAAGTTATCAATCTCCTTAGTATTTTCTCCAACCCATTAGTTTCTTGAACGCATAAGATATTTATCTTTCTATGAATCATAATATCAACTAATTCCATTAATTTACCAATGAAAGTACCTATATTCCAAGATTCTATCAACATGTTAATTTCATCAACTAACTTCTTTACCCGCATCCGTCCGTAATGTATGAACTCTTGTTTATTTGACACTACACCAAGGCGTCAGTATAGTGACCCTTGCATACTTTTCACTATCGTCGGACCATACAGCGCCACTTTCAGGGGACGCCCTAGCACTTACATAATGATCAAAATGATTGATGTCATGATTTTTTCAACAAATTTTATGTTGGTTGTCGACTACCTCTAACGCAACCCTCTATTTTTCATATTTAGGCTTGGAACTAGCAGTGACAGTGTTATCAATCATATCTTATAACTGAAGATAATAATATAACACGACAGAGTGAACACATTGTTGACCTCATTTTTAGTGAGGTTTAGTTTTTTTCTTATGGTTTAGAATCTAGCCTTAGGGTTCTCCCTTTGACTATCTTAGAGCCTTAGAAATGAGACTCACCTTATTTTAGAAATTCAAACACTTTCTTTGCCCTTTTGGAGTTTCACATGTGTGGTATCGGCCTCTAGCACTTAGGAGGTTGAAAACCAACTTGAAGAAACCCAAAAGAAGATATTATAGGAGCATTAAGCCCTAGGATTGTCTTATGCACAATTTACACCTTCACGCGCACAAACTTTGCGATTCAGACAGTCGACACGTTTGATCACTACAATTCGCATCGCCTGCGTCGTTATTTGTCAAAAGCTTAAATAAAATTTGAAAAGATCGATCACGAACTCGAAATTTTAATAAAACTGAATTTGACACATTTTTTGACCCGATCGTCGAAGAGGTTGACTGAACGACCTCGGATGACGAAACAAACTGCATCGGTGCGTCCGGAACATTGATTTTAGCTCGTAATGACACCTATTTTGCTAGGATGCCGCGTACAAATAAATTACACGAAATTTGATGCTTTTTAAATTTAAAAAAAAAGAAAATTTCTTATTTTAAAATCTCTAACTCACGCACACGGCTCCCCTTTCTAACTCACGCATCTTTTCCAGTTCGCGGACCAAACTCACGACTTGGCCTCGCATCTTTCTCTCGGTCGCGGCTCCAGTCAAACCACTTCTCTGCTCTCCGATAGCAAGCCCTAGCCGAACTGAACGATCCTCTTCTTCCTCGCATGATGCGCTGGCTCGAGATCCGCTCCTCGTACACTCCTCGTGCTCCGATTTCTGGCAAAAGCTTCCACCAAACTCCCTTCTTCGCGCGGCTTCAACTTGAGGTCCCCTCCTCGTACGCCCGTCGCTCTGCCTAAAGCTTCTCCCTATCGCCATGCCACCTGCTCCCTGCGCCACCTCCCACCCCTTTACGTCTCTGTCGCTACTTGCCGCTCATCGCTTTCAAGCTACGGTTCACCTCAGGTAAGTATAAGAATTAGGGGTTGGCCGAAATTTCTGGAGAGGGGGAGGTGCTGCCTTTTTTTTTTCTGGTTGGTTCATCCTGTGAGTGTGCTTGAAATATTTTTGAAGTTTTGTTTTCTCTTGGGTAAAGCCTAAGAGAGTAGAAAAGGTTTTTGAAATTTTGGAGAGGGGGTAGATTCTGTTGGATCACTATTGGTTGTGTGTTGTTGCCTCGGAGCTTTTGTGTTAGTTCTTTTCTGGTTCTTTCAGCAGGTAAGTCCTCTCCCTTCTCCTCTTCCGTTTTTGGTGTTATTTTTCTTTGATTTCAATGTTGTGCATTTGAAAATAAATAAAAATAAATAAAAAAAAATAGGAAGAAGAGGAGGGATGGTTTATGTTGTTATTTCTTTAGTCCTGTTCATGGTGGTCATTTTTTTTTTATATAATTATGTCTTATGGTTGCACCCATCTCCAACCTGTGTTCTACTCCTTTTCTTTATACGTGGAATATTTACACATAGAATCTCGAAATACATATGGACTTGGGGGTTTTCCTTTTGCCTGTCAGTTAATCTTGATGAAATTGTTTGAGCTATGATTGTACGGGGCATTTTGGATCCTGTTTACATTTAGCATACATATTCCTTTCAATATCCTCATATTCATAAAAGAAAAGCGGGATGTGAGCAGACTTTTGGCAGGCCTCTACATACTTTTTCTCAGTTTCAGATTTGCAATGGACATACCTATTTATTTGTTTAAGATAAATGCATACATGTGCAGTTTTTCTTCATCCTTATGTGCTTATATACATTGAATTTGATTTCATAGCTGTTTAAGTGGTTCATATGCCACTCTTCATGTCCATAATAGTTAGCATATGTTGCATGATACTTTGGAGCTTAATAATTTGCTGAGATGGGTCTTGTTGAGGTTGCATGAGTTGGTAGCCTTGTATTTTGCTAATTGGACCCTTGTTATATGGTATACATAAGTAAGTGGTAGATATGCATGAAATGGGGCTTGGATGTTGGATAAATGAACAATAATTAAGGATTTACATATGTGCTGCTCGAATCAATGCATGTGTTTGTTTACTACATATTTAATATTCACATTCTGACCATTGTGTAGAGACCATTTAATTTCTATGTATTATACATTCAATAGCCAAGTCTCATTCATGGTAGTGTTCACATTCAATTTCGATGTGGATTTGAGCCGATTTGGACACACACCACCTGGTTCCTAGGTACTTGCATCCCTAACACCTCAATTCTTGTCATTTACGTTCATGCAACCCAAAATCTTTCATTTTGCATTAAAAGTTATTAAGCCCCATGTGAGAAATACATAAGAATTATGTATTGGTATGTGTAAGTGCTCCCAATTTATTTCCCTGTTGTCATCATACATTTTGCAGGGTTGGATACCTTTGGCACTATGTTTTGATGTCATGATTAGTCCCCTTTATACTACTCTGATCGTAAATGCATGTGATGTTGCCTTCTTTGAGAATTCCTATGGAGCAATCCATGGGAATTGGGATGCTAGGGTGGCATAAATATATATATACATAAAGAAATAAAAAAATAAAAATAAATAAAAATAAAATTGGAGTTTGGAAGTTAGATATGTCGATACATAGAAATTGAGTTGTGTGCAAGCAAGCCTTCTTGAAGCTTTTCACAAGCTTACCTTAATATATCGTGGCAATATTTGGAGCATTGAAACGAGACATTAGACATAGTTATGGGTTGTTTTGTGCAGTTTGCAGCTTTCAACTTTGCTGATTTCTGGGGATGCGGTTTGGAGCCTTTTAAAATACAATTGTGGTGCCCGGTTTAGGCTGCGATTTTCGCGACGTTGAGGTTATTTTGGCGCCCTGTTTGGAAAAGGTTTTGTTCGCTGTTTTTAAGGTGTTTTGACACTTGTTTGAGCTGCGGTTGAGCCTGTTTTGGGTGGTTTTCGGGCAGCGATTTTGGGACACTTACAAATATACTATTCCATTTGTACTCATTTCACTTAACTCTTATGGATGGAGTTACTTCCAATTAATTGGATTAGAGAGGGGCACAAAATTTGTTTTGAAGGGTTTACATACATAACACCCGATGCTTATTTTTGCAAGATTGTTGCACATGGGGGCATTTACATACGTACCACTCGAATTCTTATGCATTTACATAACTAGAACCCAAGACAAAATGTAGGAGTGCAATTTGCCTTACTGCTTATGAATATCTTTGGCTATCTCATATATGTTTATATTTGTGAAATTTGAAAACCTTATGAGCCGTTCCTTTTATATACATATAAGCTTGGGATTCACGTGGGTTGCTTTGAGCTGCATGACTTTGTTGTTTTGAAGAAGTTTAAAGCTCATTTTGGTTCGAATGTTATTACAAATGTTATTTTCAGGCCCTACCGGCTTGCGGTTTGGTGAGGGTAAAAATGTTTTTCTTTTCAATCTTATAATCGCAATGTTTTGGGACTGTCTCACGATTTTGAGCACCGTTTTTGGATTGTTTTAAAGCTACTTTAAGGGATGGTTAAGTACATATTTTGAGCCTTATGAATTACTGTTTGGGGTGTCTTCTTCACTGGTTTGTGCACCACTTTAGTGCTGTCTTTGGAGATGCTTCGAGGCTGTCCTTGCTCGACTTCCTCACCGATTTGGGCACCGTTTAGAGGCAATTCGGTGGGCCGATTTGAGGTACCGATTAGTGATTTCAAGGCTTTCTTGTGTATTCTTTTGGAGACTTGAGAATATGTTTTAAGAGCTTTTGGAAAGTGAAAATGCTGCTTTTAGGAGGGCTTAAAATGTTGTTTCATTTGGGAAAGTTTGAAATCACAATGGATTGGATTTATGAAAGTTTGGGAAGCTTTTGGAGCATCGTTTTGGGAAGTTTAAAAGATGACTTTCTTTTATATTTCGGGATTGGTCTCCTCTCCTCTTGTCTCCTCTTCCCTCTCTCTCTCTCTCTCTCTAACCTTTACATGAGAGTTGTTGGTGCCTTATTAACCTTTACATGAGAGTTGTTGGTGCGCTGATTTTGGGGAGGAGCTTAGGCGGTGTGCTTTGTCGTGTGAGAACATTTGAAGTTCCAATTGAGTTTTCTCAAATTCATGTTGTTGGAGGTTGTAAATCGTTTTAAACGCAGTTTTGAGGGCTGATCCACCCTTCACTTCTTTGATTTTTCAGGTGGATTAATCTCTCATCTCTCTCAACCCATTTTTCTTTTTTTCTTTTCGTGCTTCTTGGTTTGGTTTAGGTGCTTATGTCCGAAACATAAGCGCACATATATAACATTTTGCTATATATGAACCATCAAGCAAGGTTGTAAGTAGGTCGGTTTCGGGGTTCAGAGACTGATGTAAAAGGCATCTAGGTATGCGTTAGAAGTTCTACCACAATCCTGACTCAGTGACCTTTAGAGAATGAGGGATTGACGCTACTACACCTCTAATACTTAGTAAATAGTTACACATTTCTTTTACAGACAATGGGAAGTTTCAGCTTACCAATATGACTGACCCATTAACTTTCTAAAGTATAAAAATTTCTTTAAGTGATAAATATATGTACACACATAATCAACTAAAAAAAAAATTTCAAAGTGCATGACAAGTTAAAAATTCTTTTAAAAAATGAAATCCTTACTGAATATTTTCTGAAAATTTCACGGGTCGGTCATATGAACTAGGTTAGAAATTACCATTTTCTGTGACTGTTAGTTCGGCGACCTTTTACTTAGTGTTTGATCACACATATAGTGTTGATTATTTTGTTAGGGCCCCAGGGTCTTGACTTTGACCCAAGGTCCTAATTCTGAGTTCATCCCATCCCTAGTGCTTACGATTTTCTCTCCTTTTTTAAATTCTTCTTGTGTTGCTTACGGTTTTATTGAAATTTTGTAAAACACTCATAGTATTTCTTCAGATTTTGCTCGTGTTTTCGATGACTTTCTTCAAGTTACCATGGGTCATTTGTCGCTTTTCTCGAGTCTTTCCAGGTGGTGTTTCTTTTTGCTGCTCATGTTTACTTATATAAATGTCATGTTTGCACGTCTCTTAAAGTCTTTTACTATACTTGTACCTATGACATCGACGACATTTACAGGAGCAGAAGCCTCTTCAGGTATACATGTTTGTTTTACATTTATATTGTTTTACTTTCTTTACTTTCGTACTTTAATGTTTATATTGTTTTACTTTCTTTACTTGCGTACTTTAATGTTTTTTATTGTACATTTACTGCATTTTCTCTACTACTGCCTTTCTTTTACTGCACCTGTTACGGTTTCTTTTTACGCATTATACCCTTAGAATAGGAGGCTAATATGATGGTTTTATAAGAGGTACCAAGTAGCAGATCACCGACTCAACAATTGCATGTACATTTAAGCATAAACTAAACATGAAATTGCTATGACGTGGAGCTTGGAACCAACACCGTGGGCAGCACGACGAGGATGTACAGAAGAATAACTTCAACAGATCTACAATAGCAAACATTTCCTTAGAATTAAACAATTAGTCATAAGACTTCGAGGTAGTCTGTCTAGCGCGACATAAATCCTCATTTTATCATTTAGGCCTTCACACAACCAAGTTGTGCAATGTAAGCCCTAACTCGATTCAAGTTTTGAGGTTGTCGTCCGATACGATGCAAACCCTCATATCTTATAGGTCATTTGTATGATTGTATCATGTAAATATAATTCCTAAATAATAAAATTGGCACGATGAAACATCATATAACATCTTGTCGAAATTGAAGTCAAATAATAGGATAGTTTGGGAAGTCACTGAGGTTCTCCTCAGAATCCGTGACATCTCCTACTTTTCTTTCTTTTGACTACAGAAATAAATGTGAATATTTGGTCATTTTCCCATTTGACTCTTCTATGCCCAATCTTGAAAACCTTGAACTTTGAATTCATGAAGATAAATACTTCTGATCATCATCAAGAGTTCTCTTAAGTGACTTCAGTCATTTGAGAGGTAATTAACTATAAGGATTTGTCTCTATAGGGAGCTTTAAAAACTCAGGTAATATAAACCCTATCTAATTTTTAATATTAGGTAGGGGAACTTGTCGGTCGAAATAAATGGTTTGCAGACCAGACAGATGTCATAAATTCTGTAGTTTATTTAATCGAGTCTCACTATCAAGTAACGCGCATATTCCTCGGGATAGACGTGTTATTTGTGGTGTTGTGTTCGATCATTTAAACAATTAAATATATGAGATCGGTTCGGTCTCGTATTTTTTAAAATTAAACAATTACATTTCAAAACTATATATATTATATTATATCAAATGTCTCTTTCCCAATTTAACAGCCGACGCACATGTAATGGCTAATGGATCATACCTTATATTATGACAATCATATAGTATATAAATAATTTATATACTTTGTGACGAGAAATATATCTTTAATTTTGAGTTGTAAGATATGATTGATCTAATGTACCTGAGTCCTCTAACAAAAGTACCTCAATAAATTTCACATTTTACATTTCTACCTCTAAGTCTCTCTATCTTCAAATTATCTGGTACCTAATATCAAACGAATAGTTCAAAATCAATTACTTTCCAATAGATCATATCTTCAGATCTAGCCGATTGAAGGCTCCAAAAGCTGACCTCATCTCTAAGAATTGTGTATTTTCTTTGTTTGTTTTCTATTGTTTCAGGTCATATTGTAAATATTTGAGAAAAAAAAACTTTGCAATGATCTTTGGCAATGCAAAATTATTAGTTGATGTGAGGTCCTCATGTTCCAAGTACAAATCTTAAAAAAGGGCAATATTTAAATCTAATAAAATAAGATCATTTTTATACAACATGCCCAAGTCTTTTTTAGGTCTACCTCTACCTCTCCTAACATAAGTCGAATCTAAAGCATCTACTCTCCTAACCGAATCATTAGATGGTTAATGTTTAATGTGACCAAATCATCTAAGACGACTCTCTCTAATCATGTTCCAAGTACAAATCTTAAAAAAGGGCAATGAAACCATTTTAGAATTTTGATTCAGATCCTATACAATTTTCATTTTTATTAGCACATATTCAGCTTTTTTGAAAAGTAAGAATATATTATTTTGTATTACATCAATGTTTGAATGTTCTTAATTAACTTTTCTTTGAACAACAATAACAAGATTTTATCCCACTGGAGTTTACATGAATTCTTTTTCTTCATTGTGTCTTATTGAATGTCATATTTTCATTTAAATCTAGTATTGAGTGTCATATTTTTATTTAAATCTAATAAAATAAGATCATTTTTAAACAACATGCCCAAGTCTTGTTTAGGTCTACCTCTACCTCTCCTAACATAAGTCGAATCTAAAGCATATACTCTCCTAACGAAATCATCAGATGGTTAATGTTTAAGGTGACCAAATCATTTAGGTGACCAAAGCATCTAAGACGACTCTCTCTAATCATGTTTGCGACTGAAGCTAAACTAACACTTGCACGGATACATTCATTTCGCATTTTGTCTCCACTTGTCAAGCCACTCATCCACCTAAGCATTCTCATTTCAGAAAAACTTATGTGTTCTGTTTCTCTTTTAAAGGCCAACATTCTATGCCATAAAACATTGCAAGTCTCACCACCATCTTATAAAAATTTTCCTTGAAGTCTAAGGGGTACTTTTCTATCACGCAATAGCCCCGTGGCCCAAACATTCCTCCACTTCAGCCATCCAATTTGAATTCTACTAATAGCATCCCCAAATATATCACCATCGCTTTGAACAATAGACCTGAAATATCTAAAACATTCACACCTTTTAATGATTTGATCACACATTGTTACAACTATGTCATTAGATCTACTACTATTAAAATTACATTCCAAATATTCAGCTTTAAATCTACTACTACTAAGCATCCACATAACTGGATTTTGAACATAATCATGAATTAAAACCTCTAGTGCTTTATATGAGCTCAGATTTTGCGGCATAATTTAGATATGAGAGATCTATCAGTTCACATACTTTAACTTTTTCTCTATTGTCATCTGTCGTTTAAAAAAAAAGTGTTAAATAGCTTGATTCCATAATAAATTTTACATGCTTAGTTGTGCTTTTTTTAGCATTTTATTTCCTTGCATTCCAATTTAAAAATTTATAAAAATTTTATTTCATTAATTTGCTTTACATTGTGTCTCATCAAATTTCATTAGCTTGCATTAGGAAATTTTGGCATGGACATGATTTAAATCAGTTTTTTATATTTACCCTCCAAACTAGGGTAAGTAACATTATTTATTAAGTCGAAATTGTCTACAGCAGCACAGTGGGAGAGTGAGGTTGAGAGCATGCTGCACAAGAAGTTCAAGTCGTACGTTGCAACAATCAAACAACTGTCACTCATAGCTGGTAAGAGCCACAACGGTTATATATGGGTCCTTAAATAGGCCTACGTATTGTTTAAAGAAAAAAAGTAGACCGAATTGATTATTACAACAATAACAATGTTACCTGCACGAAAAAGACAGGAAGATTCGCATACATACCAATCAATTCCTAGGTATTTACATATCTAACTCCTAAACTTCAATTTTTACACACAAGCCATCTTACCTATGCAGGAAAAGATGTATTTCACTTCTCAGAAGTTAAAATGGTGCTATTTGTGATGTGATGTGAACAATATGGGTGTTATTAATGTAAAAAGTAATAATTTAATGAACAGTTATATCTTGTACTGATAATTTATTGAACAAAAGCAGATCATAAGAAAGGCCAAAAATCAAATATACAAAATGAGTTTTGGCCAAGTGACCAAACGAACAATGAAAAATAAGTTATGGAAAATGGCATATAGAAAAATACATCTATATGCAGACCATGGATGCTTGTCCTAAAGAAAAAGAACTTCATAACATGTGACTAATTAGATACGTTTTAATAAGTGGCAATTAAGGGCTTAACACCCCCCACAAAACCACAACCCACACAAACATCACAGAGCACATTCTACAATTGAAGTATTAACTACAATAAGAAATTCGTGATAAATATATTGTGCTATTGTGAGAAAATCATACCTTTTCACAGACGTATTAGCAAGACATCCATCAAAATCAAATGCAGCAATTTTTTCTGTATCATGAAGACCATCTTCCTGTCGTAACAGAATTTTTTTAAACAAAAGAGTATATAAAAGAACTTAAAGACATCCATCTATGAAGGAACAAATTTCTCATACTAGGGGATGGAAGATCTCAAAAGAAAAATGTGATGACAGGTTCAGTTCTTACTAAGCGTCTCAACCACAATTTCTTGAGTAATATATAGTAATTCCTCCAAAATAAACTCAAGAAAATCTGGTAATCATGACAGTTATGAAAATATAACTGGAAAACTGAAAAAAAAAAATTTACTAAAATGTGAATACAGATAAAGTATAAACTAGAAAAAATCAAATCAATGGAGAAGATCTATGCAATAACCTTCAATAGGAAAAATATTTAGAACAACCAATTTTAATCGAAAATGACATGTCAACAAAACATTAGAAAACTCTGATATAATACTAAACAAATCCCACTTGCATGGTACATTAAAGTGATGTGATTATTGCATTGGGACAACAAGCTATTAGAAAAATAATCCTCCTTATTTCCTAAGAGGAAAAATGGCCAACACCACCCCCATTCTTTAGAAGCTGACCATAAGAATGGCATGACAGCAACAATACCAATAAAACCTACATAATTGAAATAAAACAGACTTGGAAATTTCAGGAAAGAAAAATGATAGAACTAAGAGATCATGGATAGAGTTGTTCAAATGTTTTCTGAAGAATAAGGTCAACACCTCAGGAAGAACTAAACAAGAAATGAAAACTGAGGATCCCATAAGCCTACCAACATAGTTGGGATAAGGCTAAAGAATAACACAAACCCATATGACAATAGTATAAAAAATAAGCTTACAAGTCCATGAGTAAACTTCATAATTGCCTTCAAATCTACTATAAAAGTAAAGTACAATAACATCATAATTTCAATTGATCATTCAAGTAAGTAACAACCACAAAGATGATGATCGATTCCACTGGGCTAGTTTTGATGTAATTGCAGTTTGGTAATAAGCTCAAATTGATGAAACGAACAAGCTCAAGGATGAAAAAAGAAGACAAAGACTACAAATCTATCGTGTGATTCTAAGTGTTCTTAATTCAAAATTGATCAAAAGTTACCAATGCTTCAAGGATAATGAAAAAAATAAATAAAAGAATTTGATTTTAGCTCGAAATTATGTTTCAATAACTCTAAATTTATTTCATTTAAATGAAAATATGACAATCAATAGGACAGAATGGAGAAAAAGGATTCATGTAGCCAACCCTCATTAGTGGGATAAAGGCTCGTTATTGCTGTTGACACTAAAATTATTTCATATTTTTAAAAAAATTTCAGCAATTATTTTGCTCAACTTTCAATTTGTTTGTTTTATTATGGATTAAATGATTAAATTCAAATACTTAATTATACTAGTGATGTTGTGCTCAAAGTACGTCTTTTTGTGTATTTGATCGTTCATATTTTAGATAATTTATATAATCTATAGTTTCATATATTTTCATTAATTACGACTTATGCATATTTATAGTAAGTATTAGAAATTATTAACTAATTATATCCTAATCAATTAGTTAGTGGGTTAATTCATATTAAATTAGATTCATTAAATTGCTTAAATGAGATTTGATATTTGATTTCATGTGCTTACGTAATAATTTAATTTATTTATTTTAAAACTAAGAACTATTTATTTAAGCAATTATTGTTCTGCGGCTTGCCCCACAAATCAAGAATAATGTGATGAATCATGAAGGATACAAAGGGGGCTCCGCAGAAGTAAAAGATAGCTTATGATAGCTAGGTTTTAAGATCATTGGGGTGAAATTTTCAGGTAGTGATGCAAGATACAATTTGGAGTTAGTCTAATATTTCATTATTCTAGATCTTACTAACTAAAACAGATATAATTGTACTTTTATTCTTTTGTGTTCTCATTTCTTTGTTGGGTAGGACTTTCAGTTTTGGGCCATATTGTGTATTATGTAACCTATATTTTGTTATATGAAAATTGGCATTGAGATAGCCTAGCCATCCCATGCATGAGCTTAGCCCGATTGTCTCATTTTAACCTTTTGACAATCCATTGACCACCATCACCTAAATTGTCCTCAACGTCAAGAACTGGATTTGTCCACTCATTTTTGACTTGCCATGTCAACATCCAGCACAGAACCATTTTAAAACTTAAGGGTTGGGATAATTTAATTTTTTTTATTTTCGTTTTTATAGTTTTTTTATTTTTGTTTTTATTTTTTCCTTTTGTTTTTAAAAATTTTTATTTAATATATGTTTTATTTATTTTTATTTTTTGTTTCTAAAACCAAATTAAAATGTTTCTGAAAAAACTCAAAATAATTTTTAGGTGTTTTGAATGTCAAAATAATCATATTCTAATCAAATATCTAAACATGCTTTCTTCCAAATAAAAAATAAAGTAAAAACAAATGTGATCCTAAACGGCCCCTAAGAAAATCAACATCAACTGTTCAAAATGTCCTCTCCGTTAATTGTCAAACTTTTTATGCATGGTCAGCTCAATCTCCATCCACGCCCCCTTGTTATTAGCTAATTATGCTATGGTTTGCATATACTCTATACTCTTCATGTGATGGATGTTGAATGGTTGTTATTAGCTAATTATGCTATGGTTTGCATATACTCTTCATGTGATGGATGTTGAATGGTTAAAGTAAATTGCTATTTTGAGTTCTATGCTCTCTTCCTATGTGTTTTCAATGTCCAAATGAATGATCACTTGAGTGTGTGACTTCACAGCCCTTTGAGAAGTACTTAAAGAGATTGTAGCAAAGAAGAGCAATATGTAGGGAACGACGACAATTATCCCTGACTTAGCTACCAATTGAGTTAAATTCCCCATAATGTTAGACAAATATCAAAGTTATCATCTTTCTTACTTTTCTTTAGAACTAGGATAATGATTGATTAACGTAACTGAAGCTAACATCAAGCTTCTCTAGTCCAGCTCGTGATCATAAAGTCAATAGTACTTGGGTATTAAATATAGTTTGATTACAGAATCTAATGAATCATCATTGTTATATTTCATAATTCCTCATTCATATATAGTTTGCATTCATCATACATTAGTGCAATTGCCCTACATCAGAGTAAATCTTAGATGACTTTTTAATGCATTCACTTGAGTTTTTTTTTAGGTTTTTTATGGTTATAGATATAAAATGAGATGAAAAATAACAAGAAAATGCAATGTTAAAAGGGCTTTAAGGTCATAATGTTATATCATTTTAAGGTGAAAATTTAATTAAAGAAAATAAAGCGTTCATCAATATAGACTCCTTGTTTCCATCCTTTTAGTAATCTGCTTAGCATATTTTATATTGAGTGTTCTTTGTATCTTGTGCGATTGAAAAGTAGATATTGTGCAGTTTTGTATTATATTGTGTTATCCTTGTACCTTGCTAAAGCCTGGGATCTTTTTTTTAAATGCCTTAAATGTTTTATTTAGTTTAGATTGTGTTTGCCGAGTGAAAAGGAGCATGTTGTAGTTGTATCTGCCTAGTGCAGAAGAATATAAGAGATGTGAGACTAATCTGTCATTAATAAAAGGAACTCCCAACAACAAGAATGCAGTAAGTGGAAACCGAAGTTAGGGGAAGCTTAAGAATAGATATAAAACGGTTGGGTATCGAACTACATAAAAATTATTGTCATTTTACATATAGCTAGATGTACATTGCTTGTTTATTTAAGTGATAATTTGTTGTTTTGATGATTTCACGTTTTAGTGATTCAATATTCTTCATATTTTCACCAAACATCGTTATACACATAACCTTCTATCACCATTATATAAACAAGTGTACCGTCCCTGTTTAATTATTCTTTGAGTGATTTCATAACCAAAACCTTATGTACTATAGTAATAGATCTACTTACTTTTGATTAAGTATTTCCACTCTCACTTAGCATCATAAACCTTTCTAATCACCATTATCATCATGTGCAGAAATTATAATATAGCCTGTTTCTTGGAATTTGATGATTTAAGTATTCATAATTGGAGCACTGTACTTAGAAGTAACTTGTGCATACAGCTTGCTACTCTTCCAATATGCCATTGAACACTCGTGTGATTGCTCATGTAAATTGTGACAGTAATTCACTAGCCCTTGTGCTAATTTTAACTAGGAGATACACTCATAAAATCATACCAGTAATTATTGTTTATTCACTTTCATATCAACATAACTATTGCTTCACACACACGAGCATTTTCTCAGTAACACTTCGAGAATAATTTGTGTGTTTATACTATGGGCTAATGGGACCAGAGTCAGGCAATCAAAGTGCCAAAGAAGAGGAATTGAGAAGTTTGGGAAGTCGAAGAGGGGCAAGAAGAAGCTTTAAGCTTGGGAAACCGTAGAGGTAAGTTCGCTTATAAATTGATGCGAGTCAAAGGGAGATCGAGATGTAGAAGCAACCCTAACGACTTACAAGAAGAGCCGATCGACACTAAAAAAGGAGGAAGGAGCGGCTCGCGACTTCGATGTTGAAGGAGGAGAGATTGAACGAAAGAGAAGAAGCTCACGTACACTGTTGCTATACAAAGGAAGGAGGTGTCGGAGTGGATAGCTTGTGCGGAGGGTAGCATCGTGGAGTTTTGCTTTTTTTTTCTGTCGGAGTAGCTCCACGAAGGAGTTCTTATTCTGTGTGGACAACGCACCCC
>NW_018164489.1:284749-286194 GCF_001263595.1 Phalaenopsis equestris
GCCGCCGCACGAAGCTTTGCGTGCTGTGTCCAATGGAAAGATGACACTTGGAACAGTGGGCCCCACAACTTAAAAAATTAAATTGAGGCATGCTTATGGCGCGACCCGGCCCGAATATGGCCCGAAACAGGTAAAAGTTAACAGAGCGCCTGAAAGAAAGTTTATTTCATTGGAAAACCAAACGACGCCCGAGCGAGGAGAGCACGGAGCACCTTCATTCGATCTTCATTCTATCTTTTAGGGTTTTTGAATAAGATAAACTTAGGATTTTAGAGTTGCTGTTGGAAACCGAAGAGAGCCCAGTGAGAATGGAGACGGAAGAGCCCTTGATAATGGAAACCGAAGAGGAATCGACAATGTAAGTCGAGAAACGCAAGAAAAAGGAAAGGAAATAGCGAAAAAAGAAGGAAATCCAAGAGGATTCATCCAGATAATTTTTATTTTGGTGTTTTGGAAGGGAAATAGCGAAAAAAGAAGGAAATCCAAGAGAGTTCATCCAGATAATTTTTATTTTGGTGTTTTTAAGTTGTACACATTTGCACACAATATTACCTTAAAAAACCAACATTAAACCGCAATAAAACTTGATATTTAATTATAATACAAAACCAATCACTACTTAACAATACCTTAAATCTTACCTAAGTATTACAGAAATAATGTTATAATAATAACAGAATACAACGAAGAAACTACTAGAATATAACCTTAATAATATTAATACATGAATACAACGGAAAAACTTCTATAATATAACTTAAGTACTAAACCTGAGTAACACTAGAATATAACCGTAGCGTAAATAATATTACCTGAGTATTACAGATATAATACTATAATAATAACAGAATACAACGGAAAAACTACCAAAATATAACCTTAATACTACACCGGAATATAACATTGATAATATTAATACCTGAATACAACGAAAAAACTTCTATAATAACCTAAGTACTAAACTTAAGTACCAAAAATACAACAGCAATACAACTAGAATATAACCTAAATACTACAATGTTAGAATACAACGTATTACTATAATATAACCTAAATAATACTAAACGAGATCACATAATATTGCTTAAATATTACCATAGTATTCCCGAAATAAAACATTTCTACATAACCCCTTATATTTTTTGCATTATTTTGTTTGATGTAGGTTTGTGAACCCAAGGTCCATGAGTTGTAGATGTCGACCATCTGTAGTTAGAGATGCACTTAATAAGGTCAGACCTGCTGTATCTGACGAGATGAGGAATGAGCTGAAAACCTTAAATGTTGATCAGTTCTTTGCACTTCCACCTTATCCCCAAGACAATGTGGTCACACTTCAAATATTGCAATGTTGGATACATGAAAAAATAGCTTTCAGACTGGGAGGGAAAGATCTAAGGATTAATCCTGATGAAGTTGCCCTTTTGATTGACATGCCAAATAGA
>NW_018164489.1:286417-287040 GCF_001263595.1 Phalaenopsis equestris
TGTGAATATCTTATTGAGCAAATAAATGCGGTTGCCATCAAAATAAGGCGGAACCGGCCTTTGGGATATATAATTGTTTTCTTTTTTTTGCTAACGGTAAGTACATCTTATTAAAGTCAAATGCTATTTATTTCTTTGTGTAAAGCTGAATATGCCTTTTTTTCACACAGCTCTGGTTTTATGAGCACACTTCTTTGATTACTCCTGCGAATCCTGAGGCTATACCTCAAATGTTGAGGTGTCCAACAGCTGTAACCTTGAGCTCATCCCAACTTGATATAGCTTTTAAGATGATGACTCCTGATCAGGCAAGTTACATATATCTTTAATTTCCAATTAAATTATTATGTTATTTTGAAACTATTAATGATCAAAGCGTTTCTTTTTGAAATTACTCGCAGGTTCATGATAAATTTTTTGATCTGAAAAACGATGAATTTAATTTGTTATACAATCCAGATGAAGGATTACCTGGTCCAGTTTCGGTGACGCAAATCCAAGGCAGACCAGAGGCACCTGTATCATTTGATATGGGGCCAATTGATTCAGGGAACATCGCCCCTGAACCATTGTATACCATAATAAATAAAAGAATGGAATCAATAGTCGAGCTGCTTAAAGGC
>NW_018164489.1:287955-289367 GCF_001263595.1 Phalaenopsis equestris
TATTATGCAGGAGTGATATTATGTTGCACTTGAAAGACATTTTTATAGATCGTCAGGCAATGATAGAGTTATTGTGCAATGGCATGATTGCAAATGACAATGTCGACGCTCAAACGATGATTTTGAGCAAAAAGAGGAATGTAAATCATGCAAATTCATTTCTTTTTAGGCCTTATCTTTATGTATCACCACTATACTAGGTAAGATCGCATCTAAATATCTAAACACCCATATTTAATTATATTAAGAATTTCAACAACAATATGAATGTGTTAACACTTTGTTTTATTATACAAGCTTATCATAAAATGGGTAATACCACATCATTTCTGGGTCATATCACCAAAGAAGCAATTTTGAAAGCTGATATCATTATGATTCCTGTTCTGAATAACCAACACTGAGTTTTATTGGTTGCTGATCTGGATGAGGGGAAGTAGAAAATGTATGATTCATTACCCAACCAGATGCACAAAGCCGTGTGCAACGACGTTGTAAGTTACTCTCAATCGTTAAAGCTATTATTTTTGCAATTTTCACAAGTTTAGTCCATTCACTGATCACTATTTAACTGTGTAGATCAAACGTTTTGGCTTTGATGTCAAAGCTTCTTTCAGGGCTAAACACGAGAAATAAAAAATTTCACTGGTTAGAGGTGTTCCCGTACAAACCAACAATGTTGATTGTGGGATGTTTGTCTGTAAATTTATGCAAAAATTAGTACAAAGCTATAAACATGATTGGAGTGAAGATATGAGCTGGCAGGCAGAAATGTCAAAATTTAAGAAATGCCAAAATTTAAGGCAGAGCTTGCCCAAGATATTTGTTTGTGGGTATAAAACCGTAATCAGTAAACTTAAAATGATTAGTTTCAATAATCGTTGTAGTATTATTGTCGTTTTATTATAGTATTTCTGTATTATTAGTTGCAATAATCGTTACAGTATTCTTGCAATAATCGTTGTAGTATTATTGTCGTTTTATTGTAGTATTTCTGTATTATTAGATGTAATAATCGTTGTAGTATTATTGTAGTATTATTGTCGTATTATTGTATATTGTCGTTTTATTGTAGTATTTTTGTATTATTAGATGTAATAATTGTTGTAGTATTATTGTCGTATTATTGTGTTATGCTATTCTTGTATTTCTTTGTTATAGTATTATTGTCGTATTATTGGGGTATTGTTGCAGTATTATTGTGGTATTATTGTCTAAAATATTTTAATCAAACCGCAATATTTTGGTTGTATTGCGGTAGTACTTCGGTTGTATATATAGTTCTGTAATCAAATCAAGATATTTGTTTGTATATATTTGGTTGTATTGCTGTAATATTTCGGGAATATTTTGGTAATACTCGGTACAAGCTAGATACGATCGCGAACAGGCGAAACCAACAAAAGTATAAT
>NW_018164489.1:290651-290994 GCF_001263595.1 Phalaenopsis equestris
AACTAACACTTTGTTTATTTTTCAATCTTACTTTTTGATCGGTTATTCTTCTCTCAAAAGCCTTTTAATCTAGCATTAGAAACATCTTTTGGCCGCAATTTCGTTGGGTCCTTCAAATTGTGTGGTTTATTCGGTGTCTTTTTCTTCTTTGACATTGGCATTTCCTGAGGTTTTTTCCCATTCAATATGGCTTCAGATTCGAGTGTTAGTTTCCTTAATTTTTCCAGCACGTTTTTTTCAGCAAGTTCATTACCTTTAGTTAATATGCTGATCCGGTATGCAAATTTATGAATGTGCGTTCGATATATGAGTCCACTCGAACAAATCGCTGAAGATTACGAAT
>NW_018164489.1:291135-298162 GCF_001263595.1 Phalaenopsis equestris
TCAGAATTACCTTTATCGACCTTAACAATCCACGGTCTGACTGTGTGCTCATTATCTAAGTTTCTAACATAAAATTCTGAATTTGAAGTGGCTGAGCACTCCATAGCAAGACCACACAAACCATGTAACAATTCTGCTTCAACATTGAATATAGCTTCCTCGTATAAACTAAAGCTACTTGCCTCAACACAGGACTATTTTTTACAGCGGGGACAACTGCAGACTATTCAGATTTAAAATCTTCATCCCTCTCATTCCTTCTCCAAGCTTTCATGACAATTTCAAGACCCAAGAAACTCTCAATGAAGGTGTTTGTTGGCTTAGAGGCATTATGACATATGTTATTCGTCGACTCACTTCTTTGTGTTGAAAGGATCCCCATCCCAAATATTTCCTTATTAAAAGTTGTTGACCACTTATGCTTGATAGTGTACAAACTAATCAACCAAGCATTCTCATATAGATTTCCTAACACAATTATTGTATGTCAAGTTTCTTCAAACTCCTCCTCTAAGTTACACATAGTCATGCATTTATAAAAAAACTCATTGACTTTCTTGGTGCTTACACCATAATGTAGTTTTGAAGATAATTTCTTGTAAATATGTCATTGGCATAATCTATGTCTTGTGTGCGGAAGGCACTCTTCAATGACTCTGGTCATTGTTTGATCCTGATCAGTGAATATTGTCATCGGGTGCTTGTTGTCCATAATCCGAATAATGATTTGAATAGCCACTTAAATGATTCAACTGTTTCATCTGACAAAAACCCAACTCCAAAAAGAATGTTCTGTCAGTGGTGGTTCACACCGACAATAGGAGCACAACATAAATTGTATTTATTTAATCTATAATTTGTGTCAAATATTATGATATCCCCAAAGCAATCGTAATCAAGTCTGGATATCTCATTACTCCAAAAGAAATTCAATAAACTATCAGACTCATCAATTTGGACGTCCCATGCGAACATCGTATCCTCTGTTTGCCTCTCAGTGAACAATCTAAGTAGAGAATTAGCGTCCCCATTTTCAATTATACTATTTCTCTCTCTGTGTATGAAATTATAAGCATCCCTCTTCATGCAATCAAGATTTTCAACACCCCCAATTCTGTAGCCAGAAAACTAAAGGCATCGCTTGTTCTGATCCCTGATTTTGTCATCGATCTGAGCACTTGTGCACTGACATCACTCATTTTTCTGCTGGAACGCAATAGATGTTTGTCAACGTCTACCGCCAAAGGATGGTTATGAGTTTCTATAAATTTCTTAACCGACCAGTTATCTTCTACATCGACGACATATCGGATCATGGCTGGACAACCAGTCCTTGTGTCCCCTCTTCTGTACTTCACCGCCACATTGTTATTTAATTCTTTCTTGAAACTAGTCTTACCACAAATAAAATCCTTTTGTCTTAATTATTTTTGTTCTTGAAACCAGACTTACCACAAATGAAATCCTTTTGTCTTAATTATTTTTGAATTAAGCCAAAAACCAACATGGTCCTTTCGCACAGTGAATCCAATATGGTGTGCATATGCACAATAATTTTCATAGGTTTCCTTCTCATTATGAACCACCGTGCGAAGCAAACTATCCGCATTTGGATCCATGCACACAGTTAAAAGCTCGGAGAGTTGCAACTTTCAAACATTTCACCATTAGATTGACAAAATAACGATTCAACGTAACTAATTAGTAAATACAATCATACTGGTACGAAACGATAAATCAATAACAACATAATACATAATACAATCATAATAACACATAAATAATATCATAATAACACAAAAGTATACTTCAAAGACAAAAATGCAAAAATACTAGCATAACAAAACCATGATAACACCAAAATAACACTACTTACACCGAACATAACACTCTGTTAAAAACACTAATTAGAAACAACAATATATTACACCATGATACGTAATACAACTATAATACTACAGTAATAATACCATAATAACATACACTCTTGAAAGCCTAAAATGCATAAATACTACTATAATACAATCATAATAACACCATAATAAACCCATGATAAAACCTAAATAAGACCCAAATGATATCAGAAAAAACAATATCAACCACAATAATACCAGAAAGATAATATCATTACGACAACTTAAACACAATAATAACACTTACAAATTAATTTAGCAATCAAATAACATAGTAATCACACCATCCGATAGTCATTAATAGCAGCACACAGAACAAAGAAAGAACTCTACCTGAGGAATACTTCTGGACGCAGCTAATGATCCAAGCTGATCGCCATCATTCTGAGATTCCATCAACATTTCTTGGTCGACAGAGAAATCCATTTAATGTGGTATCGGCACAGAATAAAAACTCTGCCCTACCCGTTAAATACTAACAGACGAGAAAATAAAAAAAATTGAGAAATCCATTTAATGTGGTGTCGGCACAGAATAAAAACTCTGTCCTACCCGTTGAATTCTAACAGACGAGAAAATAAAAAAAAATTACATCCATAAGACACCAATAATCTTTGGCGGGATCGAAAATGTCGAAATACTAAATTTGGCGGGATTCCATAAATCCAAATATATGCTTTTTTCGGTTATTGGGCGGAGTTTGGATCGGGTCACGCATTCTGCTTATTTCTCTTCATTGAGGGTCCACCATTACACGTGTTACTTTTTAATTCGCTACCGCATGTAGAGCACATGCGGTCGTCGGACAGAATAATTTTCCACAAAGAAGAGTGAGGAAGATCCACCATGCGAGAAGAAGGGTTGGTGGTGTTAATTTATTGAGTAAATAATAATAATAATAATAATAATAATAATATATATTTTTTAGTTGAATAAAAAAATAAACATGAAAAACTAAAAGTTGATTAAATTTGTAATAACATAATAAATAAATTAAATTTTAATATGAATATCATGTTTATTTTATGCTTTAAATTTTCTTTAGAAGAGTCGACATTGAAAAAAATCTTATCAAATTAAGCGTCATCAAAGTGAGTACTCATGTTCTTCTCTTATGGGGGTATTTTGCTTCTTCTAGACCAAATGCATTAATTATTATTTTAATTAGTTGTATGGTAAATCACTACAAACTCATGATTTTGAATTTTAGTAAATTTTTGTTTATATTAACAGAATGATATGTGTGCACATGTGTATTGAATGATATGACTGCTATGCAAATGAGAAATGATATTTTCTTTATTATTAGAAAGTGATATTTTTATTGGATGTTGTATGTGCATGATTGACTATGATGGAGTCACATTTTGATTGTACTAGTGAAGGAACACTAAAATACTCATGCACTTATATGAAAAATGATATGGAAAATGAAGTATCTTAAGTAGTATAATTTTTAAAAGGTACTCATGTGACGGTTGTATAGATACGAAATGATATTCATATACTAATGATATAGTAAGACAGTTTGAATTGTGTGTTAAATGTTTATATTAATTTATAAAAAAACTTAATTGACATGCATATTGTTCTTTTTCTTTGTATTGTTGTAGTTTAGAAATACGAGTCTCACTAAATTATTTTTAATTAACTTTTTAAGATAATTAAGTGATTAATGATGAGCGTTACAAGAGATAGCATTTATAGAAAATGTGAACCGATAATGAGGTCAATTAAAATATATTGCTTTAACTAAATTAATTTGTGACTCTTTCATTTTTAAAATGCTATTTATAGAGAATGAATATCAAAAATCTAATTCTCACCGTCCGAACGTCTATTTCCGTCTTGATTAATTTCAAGTCTCTGACTGGATTGTGACATCATTAATCATTATCCAATAATAACAAAAATCAAAGGTGATTTAATCTTCACCAATTGGGTGAATGCCACCTTTAATCGTTGTAATAAAAGTAATCATACCCACGGAGATTTTTTTTTGTGAGTGAAAACAAAAGGCGATAAGTTTTTGTGTTAGTTTCGTGTTTTTGTCTTGTATTATTCTGCAAACTTTAGTAAGGTGAAAAAATTATTAATATAAAGTCAAGAAAAATACATAAAAAAGATATGCCTGCCTAAAAGTTTCCTCCAACACACAACAAGTTTTCATTGCCGGATGGCGCATAATAAGCTAGCTTTTAGAGAAGTCTGTATCAAATCAGGCCTACATTAGGAGTGCTTATTGCGTACGGACATAGCACGCAAATTTGTGTGCGGTGTCCGAATTGAACCACTGAAATACATCTTTTTTTTTTGTTAGAGTGGGGCACACTCTAAAATTCGTTACGGTCCTGATCGGACACCGCACGGTGTCCGCACGCAATAATTTTTCCTACATTAGATAATGCAGCTCCATATGTCTATCTTTAAAAGAACATTCCCTATAATTTTTTACCTATAATTATTTTTTAAACAAATTTACTTATTTTAAAATTATTTTATGCAACATTTATAGTTACACATCACTTCATCGGGTTCAAAAAAAGGAATATTGTAAATCACAAAAAATTTCATAGAAGAACTTTTAATTAAAGTGAATTCTAGAATTGATTATGGCATGTCCTTGGTTATAATCAAAATCTAAAATAGACATTCCCTTTTGAAGCAAATATGGAACCTGTAGTTATTGGATACGAAAATCAGGCTATTGATACTGGTATAGTTATCTTCATGTCAAAATTAATTTTGTTTAATTTTTTTACAATATAGCATGCATATGATGCTGATTTCTATAAGAGCATGTTGTGTTATGCAATGTTTTGATTACCTTGTTAAGTTTGGTTTCCTATTATAACATGTTTCAGTACAAATTTTAGACTCTGAATTCAAGTGTATCAGATTCCAACTTTCAACACAATCAACTTTTCGTCTACCGACTGATTTAGAACTTCACTTTATTACCACTTCTTTGTTGGTGGTGTTGTCACCAGACTGATGGCTTTTTTTTCTAAATGAGTCTGTCAACTTACATTTTGTGACAATTCCTTGTAGCATATATTTGTTGACCTCATTTTGAGGTCATTAATCTTTTCTTTAGGATCCTAGGATCCAGCTCTAGTGGTTCCTATTGACTATCTTAGAAAACTAATATTGGAATTCATCCCCTAAGAAATTCCAGTCACTTCCTATTTCTCTTGTGATGTCTCGCATTGATGATCTCAAAATCATCGTTGTATGGTCGAGTGGTTAAAGACTATCATGTGGAGACTCAAGGAGAATTTCCCAATAGAATCTCAAGTCCTACGAAAACCTCTTCAGGACTTTATCATCACATACACACATAATGCACAAAATTCGCTAAGTTGCATAAGATCGGACTAGAATTGAGCTTAAAAAATGGGTGAAAATGTGTATTTCTTCGGACGACCTCTGATGACGAAATGGATTGCATCAACGTGTCCCGGGCATCAATTTTAGCAAGAAAAGACACATATTGTCATGATTCCGCACACGAGAAAATTACACTCAAATCGATGAATTCGTCAAAACGACCTCTGACGACGAAACGGACTGCGCCAACGCGTCTGAAACGTCAGAATTACCTAAAAAGGACATATTTTGTTATGTTGTGACACACAAATAAACAGGTACAAATCAGATTTTTATTTTTGAAATATTAAATATTTTTATATTTATATTATTACTTATAATATTAATTTTAATCCTAAACCCTACTTAATCCCTACCAACGTGCGTGACCCTCGTTCCATCTCGGTCATGGCTCGCCCGGCTCGCCCCCTCTCGTGCCCTAAATCCCGTGACTCATCCACGCGGCGATCTCCCCCCTCTCTCGATTCTTCTCCTTCCTCACGTGGCCGCTCGACCTCTCGGCTCTGCAATCGCAGGGGATGGACTGGTCGACCCTTCTTCTTCTCGAGGCTTTACCTTTTTCTTTATTGTGACAATTTCTTCCCCGTTGTTTTATTCGACCACAAAATCGTGGTAGGTGGCCGTCCCCCTCTCATCTCTGCCTATAAAAGGACTTCTTAAGGTACTTTTCTGGGTTGTTGAAAATTTTCTGAGAGAGAAATGTTGAGGTTTTCGCTAGTTGCTATTCGAGACTTTTAGGAAAGGCTCTGCCGAAATTCCTTCTCGGCTAGATTCTTGTGTGTTGGGGTGTTCGTGGGTCGTTGCTTTCTCGATAATTTTGAGAGAAAAATTTCCATAAGAAGCATTTTCTTAAATTTATTCTAAAATTTTGCTTTAAGTCTGCATTGAAAGGTATTCATCTTCCTCTTTCTTTCTGCAAGCATTCAAAGGAGATATATGGTTACCCTATTCTCATGCCTTGATTTTGATATGTTCATAATTTATAAGGATATATTTTGGCAATTTTGTTCTGATGATTTCTTGTCAGGCGATATAAGTAATCTTTCTAATCTGTGTCATTTGGAATTACTCATGAATGCATGTTCTTTATAATGCACCTGGAATTGGGAAATTAAGGCTACTTTAAGGTTTATTTGAGCTTAACATTAAGAATGAGAATGGTTATAGGATTAATGAGCTGGAACATAATCCATGCGGCTGTCTTTTTCTGCTCGAAATGAATGTTGGATGGAAATTTATTTTTTCAAATTTATTAGGAGCCTAATTGGAGGTCTCAGTTTTAGCTCTATGATGTTATTTACCTTTTTGAAATACATGTTAAATGAAATGTTGATTTGGGACTTGATTCTTAAGCTCTCTATTATTGTTACCCCTGTTCAAGAAAATGTTGGAATTCGTTTCGATGCTATGGGATGTTGGCTTTAGGGACTCACTTGTGTTTCTCTATTTCCTGTTACCTGTCCCTGTTCGAAGTATATGTTGAGTGCAAATTTTGATTTTTAAGGCTTTGTGGAATCTGATTTTCCATGGCTCTGTTTGGGCCCCTTTGGTGGGCTCGGTTTAGTTGTATGGTTGTTTGGTTTTGGTCACTTGCAGGTCTCGGTGTTAACTTCCCATGACTAGGGCTGTCAAAAAAGCTCGTTGTTCGCGAACAGTTCGTGTTCGATTCGCCAGAGTGTTCGTGTTCGATTCGTTCGATAAGCAAACGAGACGAACACGAACAA
>NW_018164489.1:298647-330218 GCF_001263595.1 Phalaenopsis equestris
GTTTCGGCTGCTCCTTCTCTCAAAATCGTGAAAAGCTTCCTCTCGGTGACTGCAAGAACCCTCCTTCTTCTTGTCTCAAAATCACGACTCTCGGTGGGAGCTTAGTGTTGATTGGTTGTGTTCGTTCTTTAATCTCTACTTCTATCTGTCTTCGATAAAGTGTATTTGTCCTCGGCAAGTCGGCGTTGGATCAACCACTTTCAGTATTCTTGCTTCGGTGCATGGTTGCTCGATATTCTTGCTTTGTTGCTTGTAAGGCGACTGAGTCGCTTCGTTGAGGAGATTTTCTATTTTCTATAATATTTCATATTATTTTCAGGTTTGCCTCTTAGCTTAAATTTTAAGAAATTTTTTTAGGTTTATTTAAATTTTTTGAGTGAAACCTAGGTTTTGAAGTTTCTGAAATTTCGGTATGAGGCCATGTAGGGCTTTTATGAGTAAATTTTTGTATTATTATTTCTATTTACATAAAACGTAGGTATCTTGTGTCATAAGGATAAGATCGAATGCTTAGTTGGAAGCTAGTTGAATAATACAGTTGTGTGCATGAACAGGGAATATACACTTTCACTTTCCTAATGTAGCAAACATCTGTTGTTATCATCCATCAAATGAGCTTCGACATAGCCTTCTAAACTTGATTCATTTCTTATTCATTTCTCATTCATTAATACTTTAAATACAGTTTCTTTTCATTTCTTATTCATTGTTGTAAGGCAGTTGTTGCATCATTTCTTATGCATCTGTCATCTTAGTTCAATTTCCTTGATTGAGCTTGGAGCGAACACTGTGGGCAGCACGACGAGGACACATAGAAGAGCAACTTTAAGATGGATCTGCAACATCAAAACAAGTTCATGTCAACTAAATATTTTTCTTAGTTTAAATAACAAGTCATAGCACTTCGAGATAGTTTGTTTAGCACAACGTAAATCCTCACCTTATCTTTAGGCTCTTGCATAACTCCGTTGTGCAATTATAAGTCCTAAAACTCTTAGGATTCCGAGGTTACCGTACGATATGGTGTAAATCCTCATATCATTTTAGGCTATTTGCACGATCAAATATCGTGCGAATGTAAGTCCTAAATTCTACAGTAAATTGCAGAATTAAACATTGAATAACATTATTTCAAATCCATAAAGCCAAACAATAGGAATAGTTCGGAGGTCACCGGAATTCTCCCTGGATCTGTGATATCCCCTACTCTTCGCTCCTAGCTTAAATTTTAAGAAATTTTTTTAGGTTTATTTAAATTTTTTGAGTGAAACCTAGGTTTTGAAGTTTCTGAAATTTCGGTATGAGGCCATGTAGGGCTTTTATGAGTAAATTTTTGTATTATTATTTCTATTTACATAAAACGTAGGTATCTTGTGTCATAAGGATAAGATCGAATGCTTAGTTGGAAGCTAGTTGAATAATACAGTTGTGTGCATGAACAGGGAATATACACTTTCACTTTCCTAATGTAGCAAACATCTGTTGTTATCATCCATCAAATGAGCTTCGACATAGCCTTCTAAACTTGATTCATTTCTTATTCATTTCTCATTCATTAATACTTTAAATACAGTTTCTTTTCATTTCTTATTCATTGTTGTAAGGCAGTTGTTGCATCATTTCTTATGCATTTGTCATCTTAGTTCAATTTCCTTGATTTTGTATTATTTAGTGTCTAATTACTATGATGTAATTGTTAGTAAATTTAAATTTTAATTTTTTAAAATCCCAAACTTGCCCTGTGGGTAAAAGATGAAAAAGAAATGTTATAACGAAACCAACCAGTTTTTTAGATGAGTATAATTTTTCCTTAGTGAAAAATAGCTGCTTCAATTCGTCTTCTGCTGACAAAAGCCATGGCCTTTTAGATTCCATGTAAATGTGTCTTGCGGAGAGATTGAGGCAAGGAGATCCAATTTTGCCTTCATAATCGGAGCATAATTCCTCTATAGAGTATAATTTTTCCTTAGTGAAAAATAGCTGCTTCAATTCATCTTTTGTTGAGCAAATTTGATGGAAGCCATACTGCAATTCTATCGATTTATTTGGAACCTCTTCTATGCAGAATACTTCATTTTTCCTTTAATATAGCCAAAAACTAATGTAATATTTCATGTCTTTTAACTGTCTGTCTTTATGTTGACTCTTCTACAATTTCCCCCCATTTGAAGATATACAATTTGAGAGATAGTGATTGAAATATAATTGTTTTCTTATTTTGAGTGATTTTTTTTAATTTTTTGCAATATTTGTTTATCTATATTTTGAATTTTTATATGTCATAGAGAGTGGGTCAATTCCTCATGATACAGAAGGCTTGTCATTGTACATTTAACCATTCAAAAAATATAAATAAAATGAAATTTTTCAAACATTTCGAACATTTCAAACAGCTCGAACGATTCGAACGACTCAAATAATTCGAACAATACGAACAATTCGAACAAATCGAACCGAACACAAACAGTTCATTCACGAACAATTTCGAACACGATTAATTTCAAACGAACCGAACACGAACAAGAGCTCTGTTTGTTCGTGTTCAGTTCGTTTACACCCCTACCCATGACTGCCCCTGTTCGAAGTATATGTTGGTGATTTTTTTTTAATTTAATTTTGGGAGTTTTGAAAGCTTTGTTTTGGAGCCTTCTTTTGTTGTTTCTTTACTGCCTTCTCTATTCATAATACATTAAATAAAAAAAAATTGTCTTTTTCTTAGCCTTTTGGGGCTGATTTTGGTTGTTTGGCTTTGGCACTTGCTGCTGCTTTCTTGGTTTGAAATGTTGAGCAACAAAGCTTGATTTTATTTTAAGGTTTTGAGCTTTTCGCTTGGGGTTTGTGTTGTTGTTGGTTTGGGCTTGGCTTTCTTCTTTTTGTTCCTGGTTGTGACCACTCTTTTGGTCATGATTCCTTGCTTATGAATTCTTTGTGAATGGCATGGGCTCGAATTCCCGTATGTTGTCCCTGGTCGTGAGCCTCCTCCTGTGACTCCTTTGTGGTGAATTTGGGCTTGGCTTTCTCCTTACTGCCCCTAGCCGTGAGCCTTCTCCTATGGCTCTTTTGTGTTGAATTTGGGCTTGGCTCTCTTCTTGCTGCCTCTGGCCGTAAGCCTTCCTGTTGTGGTTCCTTGGTTTGTGTCGTGGTTGGTTTGGGCTTGGCTTTCTCCTTGCTTCCCCTGATCGTGAGCCTTCCTGTTGTGGTTCCTTGGTATGTGTCGTGGTTGGTTTGGGCTTGTCTCTCTCGTTGCTGCCCCTGGCCGTGAGTCTTCTCCTGTGGCTCCTTGGTGATTGAGTGTGGTTGGAGGCTCCTTCTGCTGCTCCTACCCGAGAGCATCTGTTTGGGTTCCTCTATGTGGTGTTGGGTTCATATCTCATTGGAAACTTTCGATTTAAGATGGAATTGAATGGCTTTAATGTTTGGAAGGTGAAATACTTCAATTCTTGTTACTTAAAGAATCCAAATGCTCTTTTTCCACAAGATGATCTTTTAGAGGTTTAGGACAGCTTTGAGGCGTGTTTGGCTGCGCTTCGAGCCACTGTTGGAGCCTTTATTTGGTAGAATTTGGCTGCGGCTTTGGGGGGTTGGTAGCTGCATTTTGAGGCTTTATTTGATAATGTTTAGCATCGATTTTTGGAGGTTTTTGTGCTGCACTTTTTGAGCCTTTGAAGTATATTTTCGTAAAACATTTTGAGTTGCGATTTTGAGGCTATTAGACATGCAAAGTTTTAGAGTTTAGAAAGTGATCGTTTGAAACTTACATCCCTTTTGTTTGATTTGTGAAACATGAAAGGCTCTTACAACTTCATTTTGGGAAATCATAAAGTCGATATGAATTGGATTTCTGAGAGGATTTGAAAACTTATAAAATTGGCGTAAGTTCGACATTAAAATTTGGATAACATAAATGCCACATTTGAGTTCAGGTTTGGGTGTGTGAGTATGTAAGTGGTGGCAGAACCGTGTATACAATCGTCATATTGATTGGAGCCCGTTTCGACCTGTTCGAAATAAGATTTGGAAGGGATATCATTCTTGGGTTGATCCATTTATAAAATTTGAGAAAATGATATCATTTTTGGGTTGATTCAAGGATCTTGTTTAAAACTTATTTTTAAAAAAAAAAAAAAAGCCGACATAAGTTTTGAGGGCTGATTCACCCTTCGCCTTTTCGATCTTTTAGGTGGATCAGTTTCTCCTCTCTCTCATCCTCATTTTTATTCATTTTTTTCCTTCATTCTTGGTTCAGTTTTCGGTGCTTATGTCTGACACATAAGTGTCCATATAGTCTTTTGTTATATATGAAACCATCAAATAAGGTCGCAAGTAGGTCGGTTTTATTTTTTGGGGCTTAGGGTGATGATGACAAAGGCACGTCGGCGATAGAGCGGAATGATGTTCAATCCTACGACATCAAAAGACCCAATCCTGAGACCTGATGAATCGTAGAATGATAGTATCATTCGCCGACGCAAGACTAGCGGGGGACCCGTACTTTCTTAGCTTATTGGCAGTCATACGCCCGACGGCGTGATCGACTCGTGAATAATCATAACTTTTCAAAATTGATAAGAACAAACCATGATAAGCACAGATACAGTATTTATAAAAAATATTTTTATTACAAAATTAATACAACTTTTTGTATGTCTGAAATTCATATGTATGCTAAAATATAAATTTTAAATATATCGTAACTTGGTTGTCCGTTTATCGTTTACCAGTATCGGGCTAAGGAGTACCCTCCTAAGTTAGGTTCAGGACACCCTTCTAGTTGAGTGGCGGGATCTATACATCCGGGTGACCGATAGTAGTCTTCGACGTCCCTCGAGTACAAATATATAATATTTGAGCCTAGTTCCGACCCGAGTGCTTGCGATTTTCTTTATTCAAATTTTTCGTGGGATTTTATCGAAACTTTTGGTAAAGCACTCGTGGTCTTCAACACGGGATCTTCCCGTGTTTTTAGTGACTTTCTTTGAGTTACTATTTGCCGTTTTTTTTACTTCGAGATTTCCGTCGTGAGTCATCTGTCGATTTTCTCGAATTTTCTTTCGCCGTGGATCATTTGTCGCCCTTTCTTGAGTTTTCCATGTGGTATTTCTTTTGTTAATACAATGTATGTTAGCTCATTTCTTAAATTTTGCCATTATACTTGTACCTGCTACTGTTTCTTTTACACATTATACCTTAGAATAGGAGGCTAGTAGTTGGTTTCATATGAGATACCCGGTAGCAAATCATTGACTAAACAATTGCATATATCCTTGAAATTAACATCGAATCTGAAGGTGCTACGACAGGGAGCTTGGAGCGAACACTGTGGGCAGCACGACGAGGACACACAGAAGAGCAACTTTAAGATGGATCTGCAACATCAAAACAAGTTCATGTCAACTAAATATTTTTCTTACTTTAAATAACAAGTCATAGCACTTCGAGATAGTTTGTTTAGCGCAACGTAAATCCTCACCTTATCTTTAGGCTCTTGCATAACTCCGTTATGCAATTATAAGTCCTAAAACTCTTAGGATTCCGAGATTACCGTACTTTACGGTGTAAATCCTCATATCATTTTAGGCTATTTGCACGATCAAATATCGTGCGAATGTAAGTCCTAAATTCTACAGTAAATTGCAGAATTAAACATTGAATAACATTATTTCAAATCCATAAAGCCAAACAATAGGAATAGTTCGGAGGTCACCGGAATTCTCCCTTGATATCCCCTACCCTTCGCTCCTTTGGATTCCTTAAAAGAACTGTTCCTGTTTGAGCCACTCCCATTTGAGTTTCCCATGTTCAATCTTGGAAACTTAAACTTTAAAATCTTGAAGGTAAAATCACTTATCTTAATCAAGAGTCTTCTTAAGTAACCCTGGTCATTTAAGATGTAATTAACTATAGGGGTTTGCCTTTATAGGAAACTTGAAATCCAGGTAAAAAAAATATTATTTAATTCTTATATTAGGTAAGGGAACTTGTCGGTCACACATAAAGGTTTTGCAGACTAAACGGATGTCACAAACTTCTTAGTTTAGGTTGTTGAGCCTACTGTCAAGTGGTATGCTTATCATTTGAGATAGTGTATTATTTGTGGTATCGCGCTTAACTGTCCAAACTATTTAATATGTGACTCGTTTGGTCTCATCTATTTTTAACCAAAATATTACTTTCAAAAATCATATTTACATCAAAATTATTTTTATATTTAAAAAAAAAGTGACGGCCGACAATATTGAGCCTTGGTTCATGTGATTCAAGCCCTTGTTGTCGATTTCTTTTCGATTACAAACTTTTCATATATATATATATATACCCGCACCCCCCCTCCCTCCTTGGGGTGGTTATTCGTGGAGAAATTGGACAAGTCTTCGTCGCAGCGGGCCATAGCTTTCTGCATTGGGATAGCTTGAGGGTTGAACTTGATACGATCACTTTTCTGGGCTCTCTTTTGCAGCCTTGGATGAAAGAGTATAAAAGCATCGTGGATGAAGGATATAACAGGAATGTTAAGAACCACATGCATAATAGCATGATAGCACATGGTTGTGGAAACACCTCCATGTGGATACAAATTTCTTACTTCAGCTTAGACGAGTCCTTATTGTTTTTGGTTACATAGAATGTAACAAAGCAGACCATTTTTATTCTAGGCTTGCTTTGGATATGTCTTTTGTTTGAGATGCTCACACTTATGACCCCGAATTTTGGAGTGTGGTGACAGATGACGCTAGCCATACTGCATTTTTTGTGTAGCTTTTTACAGCTCTCTTTTGTACTTTTATTTTTATATATAATGCAATATGCACACCTTTCACAAACATACATTTATTTAACCCCATTTTAGGAATCAACCTTTGTCCTATGATCTTGCGCAGTACTTAATGACTAAAGGTTGCAGTTTGAGGCTGTAAACATGTTCTTCATACTAGAATCCAAGTGCATTGAATTAGAACTTTCAACTTTAGGCCAGATATTAAAGGAGTCATAGAAGTTACTACTTTTGATTTTTTGTTGGTTATAAATAAAAATGTTCAGGCATGCAATTTTTATTAGATCATCAACAACAACAAGAGGCCTATAACCCACTAAGCGGGGTTGGCTACATGAATCCTTTTTCTCCATTGAGTCCTATTGAGTGCATATTTCATTCAATTCTAATAAATTAAGATCATTTTTTATACAACATGCCAAAGTCTTATTAGGTCTGCCTTTACCTTTTTTAACATAAGTTGAATCTAAAGGATCTACTCTCCTAACAAGATCATCAGATAGTCAACGACGTTTAATATGACCAAAACATCTAAGACAACTTTATCTAACCTCGTTTACCACATAAACTCCACTAACCTACTCTCCTAACAAGATCATCAGATAGTCAACGACATTTAATATGACCAAAACATCTAAGATAACTTTATCTAAACTCGTTTACCACATAAACTACACTAAACCATTCACGGATATATTCATTCCACATATTGTCTCTATGTGTAAAGCCACACATCCACCAAAGCATTCTAATCTCAATAACACTTCAACTTAGTTTTATGATTCTCTTTTATAAGCCAACATCAGCTCCATAAAGCATCGCATCACCATCATTTTATAAAATTTTCCTTTGAGTCTAAGTGGTACTTTTTTATCAGACAATAGGCCTAATGCATTCCTCCACTTCAACCATCCAACTTGAATTATGCTAATAACAACAACATCTATATCAACTTCACTTTGAACAATAGACCTGAAATATCTAAAACGTTAACTCATTTTAATGATTTGATCATAAAATAAAATTTCTATTTATTCTCAATTCATGTGGGTATTATTGGATGTGTAATCTTCATGCACTTGCAAGTCTTGACGGCAACTTTAGGGAATGATTATGTTCAAAAAGCATGAGGCATAAATCATTTAATTAGTGATTTAAATCATTTCACTTACATCTAAACTACTTAGTGATTTTTTTGTCAGCATCAATGGGATCTTATCAAGCAAGATGCAAAATCGTTCCTGTTTTTATAGTGTGAATCTCAATTCAGATAGAATTTTATTTGCCCTCAAATTTCTTATAGAATTTAAAAGTTTGACAAGTTTTATATTATTGACTGTATTGATAAATTATGTTTTCTCGTTTTTCATCGGAAGGGATTAAAATTTGCTTAAATTAAAAGATGGAAACTATGTATTATGGTCACTGATTGTTTCTTTATGAATCTCATTCTATGTTTGCATCAGAGAGCAATAAGAAAACCTACATCACCTTCCATATCCACAATCATCATTATTAGCCTTATCACAACTAAAATTCTTTGTTGTAATATGTTAATAAAGTAAAAGAACAACGAAATAATGAATATGCAATGAGAATACTAGATATAAATCGAAAAATTCACATGCAGATAATGAAAAATGAAGCCACCAGAAATTCAGTATTACCGGTTCATTAAAAATGATAGTCTTGAAGGCTTTCCAGTTTGGTGGAAGGCTAGCATCCTGCATTTGAGAAAGATGCCTGTAAATAATTTATACGAGGTAAAAAAAAAATACTACCAAAAAGTAATATCAAACAATGAAGTTTTAATCCTTTATGGCATGTACAAAATACTCCGGCTAAATAAAGGAGGAAAGGAGATCACCTTGTACTTATTCCTGACATCAGAAAGGGAAAATTTCACCTCCAAATTTGTCTCTTCAGCTCCAAATAGCTGAAAGCATGATCAGACGCAAAAATCTATATAGTTTAGCGAAATAAATCAAAAAAATGCACAGTATCCAAAAACAATTGGAAAAAATAGGCCATAAGATATCAAATATTTATAATGTTAATTTCTGGAGAAGGCAAATTCACAAATAATTGGATCCAAAAATTTTAAAGAGCGGAAAGCCTAGTCTCAATAACGAAAAGAATTGAGTAAAAATCTAATCTTAATGTAAGGTAAAAGTGGATGCCCCATGGTCTATGACATGAATATATCCATAATCTGAAATCAACGTTTTTTGGGATTCAAACTATAGCTAGGGATGCTTTCAGAAGCAGTAACATACTATTATATTTATTAGGATGGCAAAAATAGACAATCAGATACAGCACATTCATCAAACTGGTTGAATTGATGAATATTTAGCTTTAGCTACATCGCCCTCAAATTATTTTCCAGATGTTAACGGGAAAAAATCAAATGAAAGCAGTAATGACGATGATAAATGGTTACAAGTAATTCAATAGAGTTGGAAGATTATGGTCACCTTTCTTTTTTTAATTTCCACCTCCTCTGATTCTTCGGTCTCCTTTCTGTTATCCTATAAGATTAATGCAACAGAAAGAATGCCATATAACAGACGTAGATTAACTTGAAATTGAATTTAATAACTTGTAAATTGTAATGACTAATGTTAAATAGCTCAGGCAGCATCAGCTGTAATAGAAAAATAAATTAGCATAAACTGAGCACATGCACAACAGCTGCCAAAGACCTGGAGGGAAGGTTTAAAAAGTTGAAATCAGGAACAGAGGTGTTCTGCTGTAGCGAGGCAAGACGTCTCGCTAAGCCTCAAAATAGAAAAAAAAAACTTATAGAATTAAAAAAAATTCATAAGTTTGACATAAACCATTGATATATTGATTTCGCTTATTATCATAGACAGAAATCACAAATCACAATCTGAAATATTGAAATAAAATTGAAGTTTGAAATATGATTTAGGTAAGTGTTCACTTTAAATTTAAATATTCAATTATGATCAGGATCTATAGTGACATCTTCCTTGCTTTCAATTACTTTCAAAAAATAATAATATTTATATTATATAATTTTGTCTCATTCGCAACTTCAAAATACTCTTTAATTACTACAATTTTCTTCTTGCTCTTTATACCAATCAATACTAGATCCAATGTAATTTAAAATAAAGAAATAAATTAATAACTAAATCAAGTAATCATAATTAAATTATTTTTTTGATTTTTTGAAGCATTATATCTGTCTGTGGCGTCGTGCTCTGCAAGGGTTTCGACAGATGGCAAAACCCTGTGCTAACTCCTTTGGCTTTGTCGTGCTCGACGACGAACGGTTAGCGCATCCAACTTCTCCTATTTCGAGTGTTTCGTCTTTCGTTGGTTTCTTCGTGCTCACTCATCATCTTCTTCCTCGGATCGTTGTTTGTCGCAGCATTTTCCCGTTGTTACGAGGCTATTCGTGTCTTTCTCGCCGCAGCTACGTTCGTCCTTCGTTGTCCTAACGCCTCGCACAAGCTTCCTTGCACAGTGTCGCGACTTCCTCTGTTGTGGCCACCGTTCGATACCTGCTTGCTCTGCGGATCGAGCAGCAAATCGAGCAGCAAAGGAGTTAGACCCACTGTTCGACTCTGAGCTCTATGGCTATTGTTCCTTCTCAACCACCGAGTACTTCAGTTTTAAATCTTGGAAAGACTTCTTTTGTTGATATGATTGGCTCTATGGGATCAGATCAGGTTTTCCCTCAGGTTTACCATGAATCATTCGAAGGCCAGAAGGAGTGCAACCTTATCAAGAAAACGGGTAGTAAAAGTGGTAAACTGACTCTATTCTTCTCTGATGTTGAAGTTTCCAACCCGGTTAACAAGTTCAAATTCACCCTCATTGGGAGTTCTAATCGGAACATCCCGAAATGGAAATCATTCGAAAGGCTTTTGAAGGTCTCAAACTATTGTGACTCTAGATCCCAAAATGGAAATCATTCGAAAGACTTTTGAAGGTTTCAAACTATTGTGACTCTAAACGGTTGGCCTCTTTGATGGAAGACATGTGATGATACAATTATCTAAAGTGAAAAACTATGCCAAAATATTTTCCAAAAAGTTTATGACAATAGAGGAAAAATATATGAAACTGCTTAAGTGGTCTCTCAATTTTAACCCTAGTCAAGAACCACTTATAGTTCCAATCTGGTTCAAACTACCTGGCTTAAATTTGCACTACTTCAACAACTAAATCCTCTACTCTATTGGAGCTACACTAGGGAGACCTATGCAATTGGATACACCCACCTTCAATCTAACCAGGCCTTCAGTTGCAAAAATTCTTGTTAAAAGGGATATCACCCTCCCTGATAAGGACGAAATATAGCTTGGCACTGCCCACAATGGGTATTGACAGCCAATTATAGCTGAACAAAGACTATATTAATGTAATCACTGCAAATTGTTTGGGCACACTCCTGTCAAATGCTTCAGGCTTCACCCACATTTAACATCGAGCTTCACCCACATGTGAGATCGACATGTCGTAACAATATCATCCATGTGGAGGAAAATATAGTAAACATTGTGAATCTTCCAGAAATATTGAATGAAAATTTGACTCATATGGCTAATCCTCACCAACCAGACTAGCAGCTTCCGTCTACAGTTGTTGTGGCAGTTCTTCCTCATATTACAAATTCTACGAATTGTGTTGTAGCAGATGCTAGTCGAAGTGTTTTAGATCCAACTATTGTGGGAGAAGAGGCTACTCATGTTATGGAGAAGTGTCAGGTTCAAGGTGTGATGCAGGTTGAGTCAAATCAACAGTTTACCTCCATCGAAGATCCACCTATTGTTCACACGAAACTTCCTCTGGCAAATGATTGACAGGTTAACAAATCCAGGAAGAAGAAGAAAGAAATGTCAGATTTCAGTAACTCTCAGGATGACTGTATCATTTTTTCGGACTCAGTAACTCTCAGGATGACTATATCATTGTTTCGGATCGGATACCCACATCTTAGTATATTGTTGGACTCCATCCCTAGATCCAATGGAATAGGAAGCGGTGGATCCACCCCCCCCGACTACACCCACCATGATTAGGAGTTGTTTCTTTTTGTTTTATTTTTTGGGGAATACGTTTGTAATCCCTGTGAGTGGGACCTTTGTACCCACTCACTAAAACCTATGTATCCTCTCTTTTTTTATCAATGAACTTTGCCTTAATATATATATATATTATTACTATTATTATAATTATTAACATAACATAATAATTTTTTTTGCAAAACTTAATTAAGAGCTACCTCAAACACCTCATGACATAAACAACGAATCATAAGACAAAATATGCAAAAATCAAATTTAGCCAAATTCAGCAAGGTTTAAAAACTAGTTCATAGCAATGGATCCTATTTCTGATTCCTAGTATTTATCCATCTAATATAACTATTAATAAGTGATACATGGTTTTGTTTAACTCCTAAATATGCACCATTAATGGATCTATTCCTCTATTAATCTCCTGGTGCCCTAACTCTAATACAATTTATCATCATCATCGTTAGACATTCCATGATTGGAAGAGCTATGTGGTGTCATTACTGAAGCCTGCACGCAATTCAGCTAGCTTGTGGCTAAGTTTGCGCTCTGAGCTTATTTAATTTAAAAACCAACGAGAATTGGATTCATTTCTGAAGAGATTTTGTGGCCACTGTTAATTTCCCATATAATGTTAAAGACAGACAAAGCAAAAATGGCACATAAATCAACAATTGGAGAAAACAACATTAAAAATAGATAATATAAATAATAAAATGGCTATAACTATTGATATGCTTCATGTGCAATTTCAATGATACATGAAAGAAAAATTATAAAACTAAGCCATTTGTAAGTATCATCTCAAATGGATGCGTTGGGTTTAAACCCAACAATGCCGTATGTTTATGCTCCATTCGCATAAAAAGGGAGAAAATGGCATTCACTTAAGGAGTGGTGCAAGATATAACATGGAAAAAGAAAATTTTGTATTGCTAAAGAAAATAAGAAATAGCCCCTCTTTATCCTTCATTCCTTCCAGGATGAGTCCTTGAAAATAAGAAAAAGGAGGCATCCTCTATGCAACCCATCTCAGCCTGTTGGTTAGAAACGTATGCTTTCAACCAAGAGGACTTGGGATGGAAAACTAAGTATGTGAGTTAATTGGCTTTCAACCAAGAGGACTTGGGATGGAAAACTAAGATATAAGTTATGTGAGTTAATTCGCAATTACATTTTCTGGATGTGAAAAAAGAGGCTCCCTGCTAATCGCCTTCCTCTAGAAGCCTATATCACAACTTTAGCATGGTTGAACACTTATTTCCATTGCTATTTTGGGAAGATATCAAGATTTACACGGTTAGATATCTACGTTCATCTTTCTTGTAATAGAAAATTAAGTTTTTTCCACTCCTTAATCACTTGTGATCTCCGCCTTTTCACTAGTGAGAATCTCTTTATGTGGATTAGGAAGGAGTGATTCGAATTGCTCCTATATGATAAACATTGTAACGTGCAATGCTTAATAATGCAACTGTCCCTCCTCTTCCGTGAATAGGCCAAGTTGGGTACCAAACATGTAAATTTGATGTCTCAATTCATTGACGTGTGCTCTTAATTTATTATGCTCTTGCTTTATGTTATACTATAAATCTTAATAGATGATATCAAAGTCCTAATAATTTGTATCGAAGTCAATAATTTGGCTATGATTGAGTGCTTCATGGATTTGTAACTCATAAATCCCATGGATACACCCATTAAAACCCAAATCAAATTTCAACTTCCATGATCGCATCAAAGACATGCAAATGTCAAGTCGATTAAAAAGTTGATGATATCCTTACCCCAACACTTCCCATCCCCAGGCTTGCCATTATAATAGGGATGCCTCAATTCTACTCAAGATGAGAGAATTCCTCTTAGAAACCATTAAAAGCACTTGGCATAGGCACTCAACAAAAATATACTCCAATGCATCCTCAGTACAATGATTCCATAATCTACAAACTTAACCTACCAACCTTCATTTTCTCAAGTAAAAAATTATTTTCTCAAGTAAAAATTATGCCATATCATCATAATATACATAAGCAACATGTGGAGCACTTCTTACCCTTTGTTTAACATGTTGCATTGCTCATCAATGCTCAACTCTCAATCCTCAATGCCTAGTATTACGTACATACTGAGGCTTGCAAAATGTGTTGATCAATTTGCACAATGGTTGTAATTCTCAAGACCAAATCATCATAACTGTGTCAACGAGTTCTATCCTTTCATCTCAGTATTATCTTGCTTTTACTCATTTTCACTCATTGAATAGCTTAGACTAAAGAGTTTTTCTAACAGGCGCCACTCTCTAGTGCTCATCCAAAAGGTCAATAATTTTTGGTGTTCTCAACCGTGGTTAAAAAAGGTTGAAAAGCAAGTGACTCCTACACAAGTTCCTCATGGATGAGTAAGCTCTCGGTGCATGATAGTTGATGGAAACTAAAAATTAATTTGACCATCCATCATCATATTAGTTCCAAATCAAAAGCTAACGGTGTTCCACTCTACAAAATAATGGTATAAAAGCTAATTTTGACCCCATAAAACAAGAAAAATACCAAGAAATTTAATAGATCTGAGTGAGTGACATGGTTTTGTAGGCCTAACAAATGCTTCCTATATCATCCAATAATGTTAGACACTAAGAATGACAAAATTAGAGGGGAAGAAAGTAAACAAGCCGCATTAAAGATCCAACCATCATTGTTACAGTGTCAGCCACTTAAGAGAACAAAATTATGGATAAGTAATGGCTCCAGAAGTAATATCAAAGACATTAATGATGAGATCAAAATTTACTAAGAAAATTTTATAACCCAATTTTTACACATCACAAAAATGACTAGAAATATTTCTCTTAATTCTACATTTACTAAGACCATATGTATATAGATACATACATATACATAAAGGATATTAGCCTTAGTAAAATTAATTAATCAGACTAATATTTATTAAATTTACTATTCATCTGAATAATTTTTCTATAGAAGAAATATCTTCCACTAAGAAGCAATCCATTTCCACTTGTAGCAAAATGCATTGGTTAATGCTCTATTTAATGGCTGTGATGGATTGAAATATATTATAAATACCATAAAAAACATATGTATGTATACATAGAGCATCAAACATTAAGCATTATCATTCTCTATGCCACATTCCATAAATTTTAAGGCTGGCAATAGAGAGTTGCAAAAATAATTGAAGCTGTAAGGGGGAAAAAAAAGAGGAAAGGAAGCTTGAATTTTCAGGTAAAAAATATGATTTTCCGCATTATCACTGACAAATCTAGTTTCATTTTAACTTAGTAGGCCTCTTTATAGAAGAAGAGATTATTTTGAGATAAAAATATTATTTGGTTTAGTTTTGAGTTACAAAATTAGGAATTGATTTAAAATAGAGAAAACAAATGTTCCAATTGGTACAGGCGGTCGGACGGTGTGAATAAAATTTTCTATATTCATCTACAATTTGACAGATGAAAGAGTCAATACAATTTTAAATTAAAGTGACACAAACAAAATTAAATCTTTAATGATTGTCCACGTCTTCTACAAATATTTTCTCATCTATCGTTCATCATTTATTAATTTAATTAAACCAAAAAAATTAATAAAAACAACTGTGAGCTAAACAAGCTAGTGAAAACTCATATTTCTAAATTAAAGTAATACAAAGAAAAATAATAATAATATATATGTCAGTTAAGCTTCTTTAAAAATCAATATAAGCATCTAAGATATTATTCGTAAAAAACTATATTATTACCATATTAATATCATTTCATATCTATACAACTGTCACAGAAAACACCGTCTAAAAGTTTGTGTCGGTTAAGGCATCAAAACTAATATCCTTTTTCATTTACATGCACGGGTATATTAATATTCCCCACTAGTATCATCAAGGAGTGTTCTATTATAACATGACATGCACATACAAGCAGTCAACATAAATATTTGTGTTCATCACATTCAATCATATTATATAAAACATACACTAAAATGCATGAGTAAATAACTATAACATTCGCAACGATATGACCAATAAAGAAAAAAATAGCTCAATCAGAATCAATCATCCCCAATATCATCAACTGCAAACATATTTGAGAAATAAATTATTACGATAGTTTAAAAGCATAAATATTCACCTTAATAACAATTAATTTATTCTTAAAATTGTCTTAGTTTCGACCCTTTTAAGATTTAAACCTACAATAAATATGGGTATAAAATTTAATAAATTTATTATTTTAAATTTTTCATTATTTAAGTATTTCTTTGATGCAACCCTAATTATATATTTATATCTATATCTAGTGCCCGTGTCGTGACCTGTTGGTAGAGCAACGTTGGTAGAGTAGCCTCTCTGAAAGTCGTAAGTCCCCTCAGGTCACGGGTTTAAATCCTCCCGTGTGTAGGGTGTGGTACTCGAATATTTACACCTAGGGATGGTCGGGGCTCGTCTAATAGCCTTGGGTCATTCCTTTTAGAAAAAATAAAAAAATAAAACTAATATATGTGTGTGTTTATATATATATATATATATATATATAATATCTTACCTTATAAATCCTTTATGTCGAGCTATATACCGCGCAAAGCACCGTCTTCCTCCCTCCCTTTGCGAGAATCGAATCGCACGTGAGCTGACTCTCGCGCACGAGCTTTCTTCCTCACAAGCTTCCCCGTCTACTTGACAATGCACGAGCACTCCTTCCTTGACGGTGCTTCTTCCTCTCCTTCTCTTGTTCGTTGGTAGGCTAGGGAACGGGTTCCATTGCTGCTCCCACCACTTCTCTTCGCACCGGACCGCTCAAAGATTGACAGAACTTCTTCGTCTTCCTCTTAGACTCAACTCGACCCTAACGCTACGCTCGACATCTCCCGTTCCGCTCGACCCACCGATAAATGAATCTTGCCTCGGTCGATCCATTTATAGGTGAACTTGTCTCCTTAACTTCTGATCTCATCGTTCCCTAATTCCCTTTCAGCTGGTGACGACACTTCATTTCTTCTTCTTTGATTTCCCTCAAATATTTAAATCTTTGATTCCCTTCTTCAGGTAGACAAAACGAGACATTTCAATCTTCCCCATTTACAAAAATTTCATCCGCAAAATTTAAAAATAGATCTCAAGTCATTTCTCATTACGTTGGCTGACATCTGCTATCCACGCAACTAAGGGTCATTCATTAATATAATAAATAATCACTAAAAAGGAAAAAAATCTACACAAGGTGACTCAACTATACTTCCAAATACATAGATACTGAAACACAAAAACATGTTAAGAAAACACCACACTAATCAGACCTCACCACCATCAACAACAATAGGTTATTCAGGCTCACTATGTGTGAGGGAATATACCCGAGGTCGAACCGGTTGTCTTGGTTTAACTTTGGTAGGAGCCGAAGCTATTGACTATCTTTTTCTGCCCACTTGTCGTCATCTGTGAACGAGCTCCCCTGGATTTCTGATCTTCAGCGCTCTTCTAGCAAAGAGAGACAATATTTTACTATATGATCAGGTTGACGACACCAAAAGAAAATGTTAGAGCCCATCAAACATTCACCTTTATGCTATCTTCTATATTTGATACTGACTCTAGTACCTTGAGTCGTACCTATGTTAACCCCACTTGAATTACTCTTGAACTTCTTATCATTGAATCCTTCTGAGTGAAATTCTTAAGCCGATAGTCGGTCTCCACTCTTCCAGCTCATCCCACTAATATCGAATATTCATCGATTCCTGAGGATACTAACGGTTGTCTGATAGAATCCTTTAATCCTGAAAAGAATTTGTAGCGCTTTTCTTCTACAGTAATGATCAATTGTGGTGCGTAACTCTATAGTACAGTAAATTATGATTCATACTTTATGATCATTTTCTCTCATTGCCTCGACTTGATAAACTTGACTTGCGTCTGTCGTTGAGCGAATAGAGATATAAACCATTTTCTAAAAAGATCCACAAACTCCTCCCAACTTATCATCGTATTGGGTATGTCCCTTAACCTGTCCTGACACTGCCCGCACCACCACCTTTGAGGTTCTTTATCCAGCACAAATGTCGCCAAAGGTATTCTTGTTTCATCTGGACAAGTCATGCTATCTAGTATCTTTTTTATCCTCATTAGTATGTTCTCTGTTTCAAATGAGTCTTCAGTTCCATTGAACAAAGATTGACACAGATCTTGAAATATCTTCAAGTACTAATCCACAGCAATTGTATCACTTTCAATAGGTTGTGATATGGACTATTGAATCAACTGAGTCATTGTCGCCATCATTTGAGTGAGGACGTTCGCGTTCACATTAATAATAGGTTGTACTCCTTTGTTTTCTATTGGATTCTCTTCTTTTATAATTTTGGGTATATTAATATGTCTGAATGTATAAATTATTTATTTAAGTTTATTTCAATTATTAATTTTTTTTACAATTATCCTATTTGCTCTTTCATCAATATTTAATTAGTTAATCTTAAACTTTGGCTCTGATACAACATTTTTCACGACCAGAACCGAAGCTCGGAATTGACCAAGACGGGTACAGACAGTGTGAATTAATTTTTTTTATATTTATCTACAATTTGACAGATGAAAGAGCCTACAATATAAATAAAAGCAGCATAAATAAAAAACCTCATTGATGGTTGTCAATGCCTTATATAAACGTTATCGCTCATCTTTTATTAATTAATTAAATCTCAAAAAGTTAGTTAAAACAACTGTGAGAAAAATGAGCAGTGAATACTCATACTTCTAAACTAAAGTAATACAAGAAAAAGAAAGAATAATATGCATGTCAGTTAAGCATCTTTATAAATTATATAAACATTTAAAATATTATTCGTAGGGATCTATATCACTATCATATCAATATCATTTCATATATATATAACAATTACTAAAGACACTGTCTAAAAATTTATGTCAATTAAGACACATCAATATCAATATCAATATCAATATCATTTTTTTTTCATTTACGTGCACGGGTACATTAGTGTCCTCCCACTAATATCATCAAGGGGGTTCTATCATAGTCGGTCATGCACATACAAGCAATTAACATAAACATGTGTTCATCACATTCAATCATACTATATAAAGCATACACCACAATGCATGAGTAAATAGCTGCAAAATTCACACAACGATATGACCAACAAAAAATGATAGCTTAATCAGAATAAAGCAACCACAAATATCATCAACTCCAAACATATTTGAGTATAAACAAATTATTAATTTAGTTTAAAAGTACAAGTATTCACCTCGAGGATGATTAATTTATTCTTAAATTTCTCTTCGACTTAAAATTTAAATCTACAATAAATATGAGTGTAAAGAAATTTATTATTTTAAATTTTTCATTATTTAAGTATTTATTTGATGTAATCCTAATTTTGTGTGTTATATTATAAATATATATTATAATTATACACTTCTTATAAATCCTCTCTATCGAGCCTTATACCGGGAAAGACTCGTCATCCTCCCTCCCTCTATGAGAATCGAATCGCACGACCTTCCTCCCGAGCTTCCTCGTCTCCTAGACAGCGCGCGAGCTCTCCTTCCTTAACGGCGCTTCCTCCTCTCCTCTTCTTTGTCGGTAGGCTAAGGCATGGGTTCCTTCGTCGTTCCCACCACTTCTCTTCGCACCAGACCGCTCAAAGATTAACAGAACTCCATCTCCCTCTTCAACTCAACCCTAACGCTACGCTCAACGTCTCCCGTGCTGCTCGACTCACCGATAAATGAATCTTGCTTTGGTCGGTCCTTTTATAGGCAGGCTTATCTCCTTGACTTCTGATCTCATCGTTTCCTCTCCTCCCTATCGGCTAACCACGACTCTTCGTTTCTTCTTCTTCGGTTTCTCTCAAATATTCAAATCTTCAATTCCCTTCAAGTGGACAAAACGAGGTGTTACAAGTGCCAAAGCCCACATATGAAACTTTTAAGTCTATAAAAAGTTAGAACAACAAAAACAGAAAAATGAAGGTAAAATAAATATTTTAAGGCTATCATCTAACTAGCACGGTATATTGAACAATTGGACAATTGACAATTATATTCATTTCCTTATAAACATTCACGCTATTGCTTATGATTATGCATTTTTACCTGCTCAATTTTTAAATCACGTCTTAATTTGAGCTTTATAGCATCGAGCTAATTATATCTATCATTATTGTTACTCGTAACATTTAAAAAAAAAACATGCATATTCTATTATTTTCTACTACTTTTTTAAGTTTATATTAATTTTTTTTATCCTGATAACATTATAAATCATCAAATATAATTATGATTATTGTTTCAAGAAAGAGAAAAGAATAATTTGGATTATAGTAAGGTTAAAAAGTCTTATCCTTCACCATAGCATTTTAATGTATAATTTTGGATGTAAAGAAGTAGAATGTGTATAATATATAAAGAAAAGTGTCACACATTCTAAAGGGCAATTTTAGTCCCAGGGATTAAAAAAGTGTGAATTTAATCCCAAAATCTTTTAATATGGGTTGAAATCCCTAAAGCGGACTATTTTAGCCACCATTAAAACAATATGCGGACTAATTTAGTGTTATTATAAACTCTGAGACTAAAATTGACCCATCTAAATAGTCATAGGACAATTTTGGCAATTTACAAATAATATATATTAAAGGCATCAAATATGTGTTAATTATTTATGATGTTTATTATAAGCTTTACAATTCATTTTGAGAATTTTATTTATGTATGCTTTCAAATTAAGTGACTACCGCACCATTAAAGACCTTTGTAAAGATGTCCCCTAGTTGTTCCCAGTTTATAAATGAACCATAGAAATTAAGTAATGTTGAATCTTTTCACGAACAAAATGACAATCTATCTCTATGTGGTTTGTTCGTTCATGGAAAACAGAATTTGAAGTAATATGAATTGCAGCTTAGTTATCACGTAACTTTGTTTGCGTGGTCATCATAAAAAATATTTCGGTCAGGAATTGGAAGACTCACATCAATTCACTCGAAGCTTGTGTCGCTGCACAATACTTATATTCTGCATTGGATCATGACACTACATTTTATTTTTTACTCTTCCATGAGACCAAATTACCACCCACAAAAACACAATACCTAGTAATGGATCTTTGATCAATCTTGTAGCTTATCCAATATGCATCAGAGAAGCATTTAATATTTTTATGCCCATTATCCCTTTTTCCAAGAGCTCCTTTGATATAACATAGGAATGTTCCAAAGCTTACCATTGATGGATTGTGGGGAAAGACAAGAACTGACTTATAGTGCTAACTAAATATGCAATGTCGGAATAAGTTACTATGAGTTAAATTAATTTCCCCACTATTTCTTCATCATTGGTAAGTTGTTGATTAGGAACCATCGAAATGCTGCAAAGTTTGGCCTCTACTTTCTTTGTTTCTACTAACAAATCCAAAACATACTTCCGTTGAGATAGAAAACGCTTCGTGCTTCTTAATACCTCAATCCCCAAGAAATAACTCAAGGAACTCAAATCTTCAGTGTTGAACTGATTTTGAATAAATGATTTCAATCATAAAATTTTATGCACATCATTTCTAATAATAATAATTTCATCGGCATAAACCACTTATAGAATGATTTTTGAGGTAGATTGCAAATGGAATACAGTATGAACATTTTTAACTTTTTTGCAGCCCAAACTGCTCTACTACTTGGCTAAATTTTTCATACCACGCTCGAGGGCTTAACTTCAATCCATATAAGAACTTCTGAATACAGCATACTTTTTGATACTCCCCCTCTAACATTTCACTATAGAGAAAAACATTCTTCACATCTAACTGATGCACGGGCCAGTTATTCATTGTGGCTAAGGATAGAAGTAGGCGAAATGAAGTTAACTTAGCTACCGGAGAGAATGTGTCCAAGTAATCGATCCCATAAATTTAAGCATGGCCCGAAGCCACCAACTGAGCTTTGAAACGAGCTATAGATCCATTAGAATGAAACTTAACTGTAAAAACACACTTACAACTAACGGCCTTCTTGCCATAAGGCAGTTAAACTAACTCAAGTTCCATTTTTAGTTAAGGCATTCATCTTATCAAGCATCACTTCCCTCAACCCAAAATGGTATAAAGCTTGTTGAACAGACCTTGGAGCCTCAACAATCAAGAGAAGCAACAAACAAGTAGGAAGTGGAAGATAACTAATTATAGTTAACATTGGAGGAAATGGGATAGGCGCGTCAGCGTTTAGCGCTTTAAAGAGCAATGGATAAATCAAGATCACTGGAAGGAGGATCCACTGAGGAAAATGATACCGATGTCGGAGTAGGATCAGGGGAGCGAGGTCTTCTCGGGTAAACATTAGTGATAGGTGGTTTGGGCTGAGGCATTGGAGATGGAGTTGGATTAGGATATGAACTTATGATGTGATACAGTAACAACTCATCAAAAGCTTGTGAGGATTTAGACACTAATAAGCCATCAAAAAATGGGGTTTGTTCATGAAAGGTGACATCAACAGAAACAATGAACCCGTTTAAGAAAGGAAAAACATCGATACACTTTTTACAGACGAGAATATACTAAAAAGACACACACTAATGGCTTAAATTCATGTTTAGACACTTGTGGACGAGTATCACAAATAAAATAAGTACACCCAAATATAATTGATTCAGTAGAAAAGAGTATTAGTTGAAAATAAAACTTGTAAAACTTGGTAGGGTGTCTGGTTTTGTAGAACAGTAGCAGGCATCCGATTGAAAAAAAACATGTAGTGGAGACTGCATCAGCTCAGAACTGCTTAGACGCATTCATTTGAAACAACAGAGCCTTAGTCGTCTCAAGAAGGTGTCTATGTTTAATTTCATTTGTTCCATTTTGGGATGGAGTATTTACACACGATGACTGGTGAAACATCTCGTTTTGTGTCATATATTTCAAAAAAGATGCAAATAAATATTTTTTGGCATTATCACTTCTCAAAATCTTAACAGGAATATTGAATTGAGTTTTAATTTAAGTACAAAAGGATTGAAAGTATGATAATAATTCAAAAAGATATATCATAAAGTAAGCCAAGTCATACAAAAAAAATGATAGATAAAAGTGACAAAGTGATGAAATTTATTAGATAAAACAGGACAAGATCCTCATACATCAGAATGAACCAACTCAAAACTATGATTGACTCTTTTATTAATTTTAAGAACAAAAGACAAACGGTGCTTACAAAGTGACACGACACACAATTTAAAGATAGTAATTGTTGAAACTGATGGTACAATATTTTCAACATTGATAGTGATGGTGATACCGAAACTAGTAGAAGAAATAGTGGAAACACAAAAAATAAACTTTTATTAATACTAAAATAAAGTTACAACATGACTCGAACAGAAACAACCACACACACAAAATGACACAAGCAAACACTCTTAAATATATTCCAAAGGGTAGTGTAGATCAGCGAGGTGGGTCGAGATGCTTGTCGGGGGTGGTGACAGCAACAAAGTGTTGGTGGTAGTGAGGGGAAGATGCGGAACTATAGGGGCAGCAAGTGCGAAGGGTTATAGGTGGTTGACAGCGATAGTGTGATAGTTTGGGAGAAGCTTGTAGTGGCCGACGGCTAAGGGGAGTAAAAGAGACAGGTTGGAGAAGATACAATAATCACCGCGGAGGAGATAGAGTCGAAGCACCACCACCTCGTCAGCTACAGCCCACAAAGTGAAATGAGACTCCACACAAGCGATCTGAAACTAAACACACTCAGAACTTGTTCCCCACACACATCGGGGACTGTCATTTATAGCCTCCTAGTTCTACACAAGAGGACGGAGAGTGAGAAGTAAGAAGAATCCAGAAGAAAAGCATTTTTAGAAGAAGACAAGTGTGGAAGGGGCATAAAGTAGCTCTGGATCATGAAGATTCGCGATCAGTCATATTCCTGTGTGAGGGATCGCCTGGATCATGAAGATTCGCGATCAGTCATATTCCTGCGTCAGATCTTTCTCCCACTGTTTTGTGATCCCACTGCGACTCGTCCTACTTCTCGCAAATTTGCGGGATTCCAACATCGTGTGAAGCTTTGCGGTTTCGCACGGTGTAGCGAGGCTTCAGCCCAGCTGTTTCAAGGCGCCCCTCTTGGAGCACTGTTATGCGTTCAATTTCGGGTGTTGTTCTATTTTCACGTCAGGTGAATGTCCTAATCGACAATCTATCTCAAAATGAGAAGGTGTTGGAGCATATTATGGGTCAAGGTACCTCCTTATCCACAATGTATAGTCCCCTTATTATTGTCCTTTACCAATAATCTTCTTCATCATAATATCTTGAAATAGAGAATGCTCAAGAAAGAATAAGATACAAATATTAAGAGCACATGCGATTTTGTTGACGGGGACAAGATTAAAAGTGAACTAAGGTAAACTAAGAATAAAAAACAGAGGCAATGTGGGTGTAACATTGATGGTGCCTAAACAAAGATCATTAAAGATAGATTTATCTGCTAAAATGACGAAAAAAATGTGCTTTTGAAAAGTCAAAAAGAGTTCTGGATTACTTGTCATGTGAGTTGTAGAATTAAAATCAATGAATCATTGTGTGAAAAAGAAAAAAAAGACAAGTATCACTATTACCTGACTCAACAAGGGCAGTGATAGATGAGGATTTCCTAAATGCTTCCTGAAATTTAATGAACTTAGTAGTGATCATGTAAGTTGACTGTGATTTAAAAACCTTCTTGTTCTTTTACACCTACTTCTAACACGTCCTCTTCGTATGACCAGATTCATGACAGCAAAAGCACACACAATATTTGACTAAGGTTTACTGATGTTTGCATTTTTTTAACTAACGAAGAACTAGGTTATGCGAATTAGGCCTAAGAACTCAAAATCGTAAGCAGTACTCTGGTGAAGGCTTCCCTCAGCTTAGTACATCCAGGATCAGAGAAGATCTATAATTTGACACCTTCATGCTGAGAGTTGAGGCCAACTAGAAAATATGTGATTGTCATTTGTTACCTTAAGTTTGTTGAATCCAGACGTCAGTCTTGAAGGGAAATAAGGCATTCAATTCTTCATAAACATGTTTAAAGTGCATAAGATTAGTATTCAGTGATTAATCATAACATATATAGAGATAATAGAATTATTTGCAAACATAAAAATTCGAGAGATATTTTCTCTCTCATAAAACACAAATGTCAATTACTGCAACACATCTTTAACACGATCACAATGAATCATATGACCAGATTGATTTGGTTAGAAGGAGTTCCTTATCTATATCAAAAGTTGGGCATCAACTCTTATCCACTCAGAATAATTTGGATCGTCTCAGTTGAGGGATTAGCAATGAGGTGACTATCTTGAGAGATACTTCTTAGATAGTCTCACAACTTTACTCTACTAAAAATATTTGATGTCATTTAATTTTTCAAACCAAACCAATCACAAGATATGTTTATTCACCAGCCATAAATGATGTCATTTAGTGATGAAGTACGAACCGAAATAGAGGTCAAACTACTGGGAGATAAATAACTTGAGCACGAACAAGACAGCAATAATTGCCAAGACAAAAAAAAGCAACTGGATAGGCTGAGCAGAAGAAACCAAAGGAGCAGCCTAAACTAACAGCTGACCAAACCAACCTAAGCAGATGACTCAAATTGAAGCAGAAAAATCAGCTAAGAGAATATTAGGGTTTCATCTAGTACCCTCGGATCGATGAAGATGAGGTCTAGGTGATGGCAAAAGACGAAAACGAAGAACGGGATGATGCAAATGAAGTTGAATGCATCTTCGAAGCAGGCATAGACGTTTCATACGAAGCAGGCACAGATGTTGCAGACGAAGCAGGCGAGGACATTGCAGAGGAAGCAAGCACCGACGCGGTTCGACACAGAGAACGCGGACGAAGCCGAAGCAGGCACGGACGTGGTTCGACACAGACAACACATTTAGGATTTTCCAAAACACTGGGATAGTAATAAACTGGTATTTTTTCAGCCAATTCTATTGTGCTGTAGCCACCTGTGTTGCATTGAAAATTTAGGATTTTCCAAAACACTGGGATAGTAATAAACTCTGGTATTTTTTCAGCCAATTCTATTATGCTGTAGCCACCTGTGTTGCATTGAAGATCTAATATGATGCACCTAGCATTCAAAATCATGCAGGAGGTGGGAGAAAGACATCAGATCTACGTGCGAAGATCTTTTAAGTTTTCACATATAGTAGTACTTCCTAACGGCATATTTATATGGAGGTATTAAACACCAACTTCACCTTTTCTATGTTCAGCTTAGCAAAAAATGTGCCAGATCAATTAAAGGTATCAATAAGCGAATAGAGCACTAACACCATTGATGAACTGAGACGAGGATGATTCGGCCACCAGTTTCCTCAGAGAGTCCTGATCAGAGCCCTAATCACATCAACAAAAACGTTCTCTAATGAAAAACCAATTCATAAAGTCATAACATTAACTAAAAGGAAGTTCTAGGGACCTTCAGGGAAGAGAATCCCTTGATTTCCTCTGGCGCGCCGAGCGGGTGGAAGTCATTCGAATAGCAGTTCAAATGATGCCATTTCACCATGTCAAACCCTCTAGGGTCCTTGGTGGATAAGCCTAACCTGAGGGAACCAGCAGCTATCTTCTTGCTGCATATTTTGCAGGTGGATCGGCTGGATTTTCCGTACTCTGCCAATAACTTGGGCGCTGACATCGAAGCGCAGCTACGCAGGAGCGCAATTTTCCGTTGTTAGGATTTCGGAAGATGAAGAGCATGAGATACAGCTAGGCAAAGGAAGAACTCGCCATCGCGTGGAAAACAGGGATGAGGCGAAAAGAGGCGAGCTTCGATGGCGCATTCACCGGTCGTTTTCGCCGGCGGGTTCGTGTGTTTCGGAGGCCGTGTTTGGTTAACATACTATTTATTAGATTTAGGATCAGCACAAAGAAAGTATTTGAGAAGTTGGCAGAGCTGACACTCTCTCACAGTTAAGCACACAGTGCCCTCTTTCTATTATTCTACTGATAATACTGATCTTAAATTGTTATAGTGTATCTTCATGCTTCAGTCTGCTTGGTTATCAGACAATCCTCTCCACTTGATGAGATACTCATTGTATTTTGGCACTCCTCGTCGTCAGATCACTCTTTCTGTCAGTATTTCTTCAACTTCATCAAAGGAGATGATTACGGCAGTAGGCACTCGCCGGGAAATCCCTCTTAAAGGGTCTTCCATATTTTCATGATAGGGCTTCAACATGCTTACATGAAAGGCCGGATATAACTTTAATTTTGGTGAAAGGTTGAGTTTGTATGAGACATTTCTATGATAGGGCTTCAACATGCTTACATGAAAGGCTGGATATAACTTTAATTTTGGTGAAAGGTTGAGTTTGTAAGAGACATTTACCACTTGCTTCATTACCTCGAAAGACCCTTTGTATCTTCAAATAATCTCTTTATGTACCTTTTGACATATTTTAAATTGTTGGGGTAGAAGTTTTACAAAGATTAGATCTCTTATTTTAAACTTGATATGTCTCCGCTTTTTGTCTGTCCATTTCTTTATCCTCCTTGAGTTTTGTTTAATATTACTCGAGCTAGATCCCTTTGATAATTCCAAAACTTGGCAAACTTGAAGGCTGCTAGACTTATTCCTTCAATGTTGGTTGTAAGGGAGAGGGGAGTCATGAGTTGCTATCCCATAATTATCTCAAAAGGACTCTTGTTAGTGGTTTTGCTTGTTTGTAAATTGAAAGTGAATTGCATCACATCAAGCAATCTGTCCCAACTTTTTTATTTTCACTCAAATAGTGAGGCAAATATAGCTCTAGGAGAGCATTGATCCTCTCAGTTTGTCCATCATTTTGAGGATGAAATCTTCTATAAAAGTTTAGATCTGACCACAACATCTTGAATACTTCGGTCCAAAATCTCCTAGTGAAGTAAGGATCTCGATTGTTGATAATGTTTTGTGGTGTTCCCCATAGGTTTACCACGTTGCAGATAAAGAGTCTTGCAGCTTTTTCGGTAGTACAGTTAGTGGGAGCAGCAATGAATGTTGCATACTTGCTAAACCTATCCACCACGACTAGGATGCTTCCAAATCCATCTGACTATGGCAAGCTAGAGATGAAGTCCATAGAGATGCTCTCCCATGGTCTCCGAGGGATAGGTCAACAACCCCCATGGTTGTTAAGGACAACTTTGTCTTGTTGACAAATAAGACAAGTGTGAACATATTCTTCTACCTCATCCTTCATCCCTTGCTAATAATAAGTTGAATTTAGAAGTGTTAGGGTTTGCTTCATACATGGATGTACTGCTCATAATAAGTCATGATATTCTTTGATTAGTTCCTTTTTTAAGGTGCCCTGCCTTATTACATTGATGCATCGACTTTTAGTATAGATGACATCTTCATTTATCCAGGACTTTCTGGTTTTTCCTCCTTTCACAAGAGCAATAATACTTTGGGCTTGTAGATCAGAGGTCAACCCTTCCTTGATTCTGCTTATGAGGGAGTTGGAGACTTGTGAAATGCTTGCAAGTTCTGCTTTTTGGATCAGTGTGTCTACTACTACATTGGTCTTTCATGGTTTATACTCCAAGATGTAATCAAATTTCATCAAGAAATCCTACCATCTTGCTTGCTTGGGACTTATCTTATTATAGGTATGAAAGTGGTTGGTGGCAATATCATCTGTCATGACCCTGAATTTAGAGCCGAGAAGTAGTGTCTCCATACTCTAACATAATGTATGATAGATATCATATCCTTTTTCTGGAATGTGTAGCGGTGCTCTATCTCATTAAGTTTTCGGCTTTCATAGATAATCAGATGTTTGCCTTGCATGAGTACTTCCTCTATAGCAAAATCAAATGCATCAGTGTGCACTTCATATACCTTAATATGATCAAAAAGACTAAGTACGGGCTCTTCACCGATTGCCTTCTTGAGATCTTCATATGCTTCATGACACATGTTATTCTATTCTCATTACTTATTCATCTTGAGTTGGTCTGTAAACATAGCAGCTCTTGCAGAATAGCCCTTTATGAATCGTCGATAGTAGTTTACAAGCCCCAAGAAGAATCTTAGCTCATGTATCTTATTAGGATGCTCCCAATCTTGGATGTCCATGATCTTGCTTTCTTCCATCATAAGCTTTCCATCCTTTATCTTATGCCCAAAGAATATCACTTCTTGTTTGAAAAAGGAGTGTTTTTCTTTCTTAATGTATAACTTATTTCTTCTAGTACTTTGAATACTTCTTGGAGATGTTTAAGATGATATTGGAGTGTGTTGTTATACACCATTATGTCATCCAGGTAGATAACACAAACTAACCCAAGTATGGTTGGAATAGTTTGTTCATCAAGATGCAGAATGTAGTAAGAGCATTGGTTAGCCCGAAAGGCATACCAAAAAATTCAAACGACCCATACCTGGTCACAAAAGTGGTCTTCAGTTCATCCCCTTATATTATCCTCACTTGATAGTAGTTTGATCAGAGGTCCAATTTTGAGAAGTACCTTGTGCTCCCCAGTTGATTAACAAGGTTGGTGATGAGAGGAATTGGGTATTTGTTGTTCACGACAATTTTTTAAAGCCCAGTAGTTTATGGACGTGCACATGGAACCATCTTTCTTTTTTAGAAATAGAACTAAGGCACCATATAAGGCTTTAGATGGTCGAATGAATCTTGCCTCCAATAACTCCTTCAATTTATTGTGTAGCTTTGCCAGCTCTAAAGGTTCCATGCGGTATGATCTCATTGCTAGTGGCATTGTTCCTGGTTCCAGCTCAATCTGGCTCAATCTAATTTCCCGTCTTGATTGTAGTTTTCTAGTAATTTTGATGGTAAAACATCTTTAAACTCCTCAAGTACGGCATCTTACGTCCACCACTTCTCTTGGCATGTTGTGTTAGGGCTTCAATTCTTCATCGGAGTCATGAAGAACAACCAAGTTGCTCGCCTCCTCTCGTTGGATGCCCTTCTTGAATTGAATGGTCGATAGTATTTTGGCTTCTTGCTTCCTAGTCCTTGTTGTCGATACTTTACAAGCTTGGTAAATGGTATTGGGAACAATCTCACTTGACCCAAGAATTCTAGACCAAGGATTGCCTTGAAGTCATCCATAAGAATGGTGGAAAAATTCAATGTACCTGACCAATCTCTGATATAGGTCTTCACTCCTTTGGCAGCTCCATGGATTGACATAGCCGCTTAGTTGACTGCTTCGATGAAGCCCCCTCCACCAGTTATTTGTATACCCACCCTCTTCACTTCTTCAATAAAGATGAAGTTGGGAGAAGCTCATATATCTATCATTGATTTCGTAGGTGTCCCACCTATAATCACCTCCATAAAGAGAAGTCCTTTTTTCAGGATTTTTCGGAGAAGAATGCATCATGTTGAGCAATTGCATTGTTCCCATTTGTGTTAAATTGCTTTCTTCTTACTCTTGATGGCTTGTAAGGAGAGAGTTCAAAGCCTTCTTCTGAGTGCAATCCCTTGCACAATGAGGTCCTCCACAAAGAAAACTGATGTTGTGTGGTTTAGTTTTGTTGTTGTTGTTAGACTTCCTCTCGTCTTTCGTCTTAGATGGAGTTGATTTGTGACGAATCGCTTCCTTATTTTGATCATTCTCTTCCCCACTTTTGACATAGTTACTCTTTTTTTTTCCTTAGATTTGTAGACTCCTTTGTATACTTAACCAAGCTTTACACAACGGTGATGGAATTAGCGAGGCCTTGTGCTCCACACCACCTAAGCTCAATATTCTCTCACTGTTCGAGTCCATCTATGAAGTTTAAAAGAGTATTCTTATCAGAAATGTCAGGAATTTCAAAGACCAGGCTAGTAAACTCCTTAATATATTCCCGAATTGATCTCATTTGCTTGAGCCTTCACAATCAGACTCTAGCATCATCTTCTGCATTCTTAGGTTAGAATTGCCTCTTTAGCTCCCTTTTGAAGTCATCGAAGGTGGATATGGTGCACATACCTTTCTCGATATCTCCTCATCTTCTTCTCCATGACAGCATAGTGATGTCTAAGAGATAAAGTGTTGCAAATTAAATTCTTGTATCTTCAACTGTAATCCCCCATCCCTCCAAAGTATTGCTCAAGTCCTCATAATAAATTGGCCACTTCCTTTGCATTGCAAGCTCCTTCAAAACGCTTTGGTTTTATAACTTCAATGCACTTGGCTTTGAAGGTATGATGCTTGGTGAATGTCTATAGTGCCCTCTTGCATAGCTAAATGTCCCCACTCATCTCCTCCAAGCTAGCACGTACGCCACTTCTCATCTTTGTGGGCTCTTCTTACCTCCTGAAGCTCCATCATCAAGTCCTCCCTCATATTTGTCATTTGGTCCCTTAAAGACTCCTCCAATTGGAGTATCTTGTCTCTGATCTTTGAATGGATTGTGGTGTCCTCCTCCTCAAGTCCATCAACATTTTTTTCCAATGTCCTCTATTTGAGCATCCATGTCATTCATTGTCTCCTCCACCTGAACAAAGCTCAAATCAAAGTCGTGCATGATCTCCTTGGACCTCATGTTGTTTGAATGCACCTAGTTTTCATTGCTCTTGATGACATCTCCCTTGTTGAGATGATTCCACAATAGTGGCTTCAAACTCCATATGTGCTCTTTGACGTTTTTTGTCATAGTTTTGAATCGAGGCATTAATATCAAATATCACGG
>NW_018164489.1:330318-331622 GCF_001263595.1 Phalaenopsis equestris
ACATTGCATTTGCATTACTGAATCAAAAAATTACAAAATTGTGCATGTATGCAATTATGATGTACAAAAAAGAGACTTGTCATCTATAAGTATAGTAAAGAACTTCCTACCATCCTCTACATATAACAAACAAAAGAACCACTAAGGGCATTTAAAGAACCGTTCTATTAAACCCGCATGAATTCACATAACCTTAAAAATAGGCACATCAACGTTCACAACAAAATCACCCTCATTCTATACCCAATGTCGAATCGACACTGCATCATCTCTTCATCTCTTGCGGCTTCTTGATGAAAAGGATTTTTATCATCTCCTCTATTTAGATGGTCACTGTTTTTACTGTGTTGCATCCTTTCAAAATTAACGAACCTCCGCTGCAATTGGAGAATTATCTATTGTATATCCTCCATGTTAAGCTTTTGAACACAATATTGAGGGTTTTTCTTTGGTAGCATAGTGAATTGCTCCTCACTTTAGGGTTTCGGAGAGTTGGTCGAGGATTTAGATTTATGTGATAGGTATCGGGACAAATTTTCATGAAGATAGAAAGGTTACTTTAGAAAGTTTAGTTTCAGAGCTAAGAGTTGAGATAGGGATGGCTAGAGTATTGAGTTGGTAGAATATTAAGTTATGAGGACTTTGGGTTTAGAAAAAGAGAAATAAATCCCTAAAATTTTAAGACTTTTCAAGCTCTGATATCAAATGGCACCGTTTTAGGATTTCCTATAACTTTTTTAAAGATAAAAAGTCTGAGATAAAATAGATTTTGAAAGAAAATTTAAAGAAAATTGCTATTTTGGAAGACAAAAAAATAGGATCTGAAGGTGATATGAAGGGGATATGGATGTCAACACTGCCATCTAGGACGAAACAACACGAGAACATCATCATTCTAAGATTCCTAAAACTTGTTTGAAGATAAGAAGTCCGAGATAAAATAGATTTTGGAAATAAGTTAGAAGGACATTGCTATTTTTGAAGATAAAACATCAAAAATGTAAAAGTCAACACTGCTGCATAGGATGAAAACAACACGAGAACACAACCAACGACGGTTGTCTTCAATGAGAATAGCAAGATGACATCTAGTGACTGCTCTAAATGACACGAACTCCAAAGAGGATCCACCACCTATTCACCAATCAAGCTACATGAGGAGAAATGATACAATGCTCCTAATGTAAGAAATTTGAGAAAGAATCTCAATCAAACATAAACAAAACTAATAGCAAGTCCTCAAATTAGTCCAAACAAACAAATATATAATTCTCAAAACAATTTACCCTAAAATTAATGCTAAG
>NW_018164489.1:331722-332889 GCF_001263595.1 Phalaenopsis equestris
TGGATTGCTCTCCTCCATCTGGTCTTTTCTAGAATTTTCCATGTCATGGTTGTATAGTCAATTTCTTTGAGATTAGCGGCGTGTGACATGTAGCTATTAAAATGTTGTTGTGCAAAAGCAGTGCCAATGGAGAAGTTGGTTGTGCGTTTATTTTTTACAGTTTTATAACATTAGTGTGGTGGTTGTTTCTGAATAAATGAATTTTATGTTATTGTAATATGGTGTTATTTATAGTAAAACCAATCCTACGAGTGCATTTCACACATAAAAACAAATATTCAGTTCGAACAATATAAAATAAAAGCAGACATCTCACTAAACAGTGAGTAACATGACAATTAAAATTTAAAAAATAACAATTAATTATATGATAATATTTTTTTTAAATGCACTTGGTTAATGTTATGAGATAATCCGTCCTCGAACGAAACTTTCAACATTTGATCACTATCGGGGTGAAATCCTCCAACCCATCCGCCCACCTAAAGAAGTCACATCTTTATATTCTTCTCTTTGGACACATGTAAAATTATTTCTCATAGTTATATGGTTGTCGCGAAGTAAACAGAGAACATTGTAGTCCAGAGTAGCAGTACAATGCTCTAAAGTTATATGAAGTCTTTGAGCTCATCTTTTCTGAATGTTTAAACCAACAAAGCAAACCCTTTAAGAAAGAAAAAATGCATGCAAAAGAACTGGAATAAAATTAAGATTCAAAATATACATCTTTGCATAAAATATTGATAAAATAAATTATAAATATTTTCACAGTACATTACAAATAAAGTAGCAATAAAAAGCATACAATCACTCCATTCAACCACCAACAATCATAACATTACTTAAACAAACAACAATCATAAATAAATTTTAAAAAATAAATAACAAATTATACGATCCAATATATCCAGAGTATATCAAAAGCAACATAAACAGTGTTACAATGAAAAACAAATATAAATTGTCTAACGATAAAAAATGAAATTCAACTGTCCCCGTTGTCATGAAAATAATATAAATAATTGACCACATCGTCATAAAGAATACTTTTTTGTGTCAAATCTTCAAGCAACTTCATAGAGAATATATATAATAACATGTTCACATAAATTTCTGGAGTTGTCTCTAGAAGTCACATAACTTGTTGAATGGAAGTTGCTTGTGATG
>NW_018164489.1:332989-333868 GCF_001263595.1 Phalaenopsis equestris
AACATTGATTTATGTTAATTACTTCTCAAAAAGCCCCTGAATTTTCACTTGATCAAAGTTACAAATCATTTGTCATTCATTGAAAAAAAAAAAACAATTTGAAATATATAGGTTTCAAAGTTTAAGGCTTATAAAGCTTCTTCAAGAAGAAGAGATGTAAATGCTTCACAAATGAGCCTCCTCAAATGTGTATTTATCTTTAAACAATTCAACTAATCTCAAGGCTTTTTATTTTTATATGCATATTATTTGCACATCTCAAAATATAGTTTCAAATTCAAAACATTGACAAAAACTTTCAAAACCCATATCAACCAGAAGAACCCATACCCACTAAACTAATCTAAAGGTTTGGTCAAGTTTAAAGGGAGTAATAATCAGTCAAAAATTTTACAACCAAACCCCAAATCTTTTCACCAAGATTAAGATTCAAAAAAAACAGGAATAGTATATGCAAACTGTTGTTATTTAAATAAATATAAGGGAATTCAATTCACATATATCATAATAAAGATAAGATACTCAAAAATAACTTTCCCCATGATGCTTTTAGTATAATAAAGATTGCATGTCATTGACAAATATATAATTAATGCATCTGCAAGAATCCATGATTAAGATTCAACAACAATGATGAACTGTCTCCAGGCATTAGGCAATGCATATACATATGCAAAATAGCAACAGAGCATATGCAAAACTTCCTTACAGAACAAATGAAATCTTATAAAAAGGATGAAACACAAGGCATGAGCTAGGCTCTTCACAAGCTCATTCATCAGCTTCCATGGCAGATCTCACCCATGGGTATTGAAAGCCTCCCACACCAAATTCCTCGCCTCAGAATTCTCAAGTTGACGAGCTTGCAGTGCGGCATTC
>NW_018164489.1:335939-340380 GCF_001263595.1 Phalaenopsis equestris
TTCAAATAATAAATAAAATTTCATTAACTATAAATTATTTAACTACATATTTAATAATAGCATATTATAATTTAACACAAAATAAAAATATATATATAAAGACCACACGAGTCTTATATATTTACATATCCAAAACCCAAGTTTAATGTTTACAGAAATAACATTTTGATATCAAAAATGCATGTAGATATCAGAATGTTGGGTGTTAGATATGTAAATACATAAAAATTATGTATTATTTTTGCAAATGCCCGTACAACTTATTTGTCTCATTCCACTAAAAAATTTATTTATTATTCAAAGGGCAAAAATTTCTAATATAAAATTCGAAGTTTATTAAATTAACTAAATTTATAATCATTTATTAATAAATTTATATGAAAGGTCCAGCTCTAATCTGACTTATTTATTTATTTGCTAAATCAATGTAATACACATTATTATAAATAAAATAAATATAATATAAATATGATTATTTTCCTCCCCCCACAACAAACTAGCGCAATATCTTAATTTATCATTAGAAATATATAAATTGATGCATAAAAAGAGTTAAATTACTAAAACAAAGCCTAAAGTAACAAGCTTTAAAACATATACTTATCAATCTAACAAAATCTGGGCACAATTCAGGAGAACACTCAAGCATGTAGTAAATAAGTGAAGAACTGCATACTGCATACACTTGGATAACCCAACACTTCCAGAAGTATTCAGATTGAATTTTTTTTTGCACATTCAGCCCTCATCGATACAGCTTCCAAGCGTGCACAGGTTATCAATGGCTTCCACCAGAGCCACAAAAACTGACGAAATCCATGAGTGTAGAATACAAAGCCTCGAGAGATAGATGTCCCAAAAATATACGGTTTCGGGATTCAACGCTGTTTTCTGCTAAATTTCCCTCTTCCATAGAGCCGTCATCAAAAACCAACCACCACGAGATAAAACCTTCAACATCTTCAGCGTCCACATTGGCCAGGAGTCCCAGAGTTTCCCCCTGGTCTAGATCAAAGTACAGACATAGGAAGGCCCTGCTCACCTTCATGCCAACAATCAAGGCCTCCTCATGAAGCCAATGAATGATTTGGTTGGCAACCTGGGAAAACATAAAGAGAAATTTACATACCGAGCAAACAATTCTTATGTATTTACATCCGTCACACCTAAGCTTTCATATTTACATACATAGCATTTTGGCGCTTACTTATGCTTGAAAAGGTGAATTTCACTTTTATAAAGTGGTAATAGTGCTATTTTTATGTGATATTAAAAATTTGAGTATTATGTGTGCAAATACATTAGAATTGTGTGCTATGTTTGTAACTGCCCCAACAAAAAGAGATTAGGCCTATTGAAGATGGTATTTTTAAGCTGGAAGAGGGAAACGGGGCTGTTTGGTAATTCGAAAAAATACATGCAAGCTGATAACATTTTATAATTTAGGGGCATGTAATATCGACCACCAAATTCTTATGCATTTACTTATCTTTACACCCAAAATTTTTTTTTATATTTACACCACACAAGTCTTTAATAACACATACATAATACGACCATTCTAGCTTTTAAAAAGTGAAAGACGCCTTTTCAAGCATAGGTAAGGTGCCGTGTATGTAAAAATTGAAGTTTAGGTGTTAGATCTATAAATATATAGGAATTGAATGAAATGTATGTAAATCTTCCTATAAGTTAACTGTTAGATTAGATAGGCCATCCTCCCGTACAAAAACGACATGTCAAACGCTTACAAATTTTGGTAAACAATCAGTGGAGTAATTATTCACTAATTCAAGAAGATCAAAGAAAAATTACATCAAAAAACTATATTTGTACATTAAGTGTTGGAAAAATGAAAAGCTTGTAGATGTAAGGGGTGAAAAACATCAACCACTCATAGAGACATTTGAGGGGCGATTCAGTCATTATTTTTTTACTGCATCAACAAGAACGGTTTGAGCACGGTGTTGGAAAAATGAAAAGCTTGTAGATGTAAGGGGTTAAAAACCTCAGCCATTCATAGAGACATTTGAGGGGCGATTCAGTCATTATATTTTGACTGCATCAACGAAAACGGTTTGAGCACGACATAAGTATTGTGTTGTAATACAAAAGAGAAGATGAGCTTTGATTGGAGTATTATAATCTTGAAAGATGAAGATTCATACGCTAATTTTTCATTACAGAAACTTTCAAAGGAAAAAGTTAGGTTTCTCCTTTTCGTTCATTGTTCTCTTTTAAGTTACAACACGCACTAGGCCAAATTTATCATAGAAGCCTAAGATTCAAGGTAAATTTACAAACGTCATATGTATTTACATATCTCACACCTAAACTGTCTTATTTAAACACATATAGCACTTTGGAGCTTTAAACTTATGCATGAAAATGTGTATCTGACTTTAAAAAAGTTACAATAGTGACATCTGAGATGTGATATTATAGATTTGAGTGCTACGTTTGTAAATATGAAAGTATAGGTGTTGGACATGTAAACACAGCAGAACTGTGTGCTATGTTCAGAAAATGTTTAGAAGACTGAATGAGAGTACTCCTTTTCTCCCCAACCTTTTTTCTTTATAAGATATAACCATTAAGCGGCAAATTTTCATAAACATGAATCTAAAATCAAAGAAGGGCCCTGGTACATATTTCATAAACATAAAAATACCTGATGCAGAATAACCATAGGAAGATCAACCAAATCACAGCCATAACTGTTTACTGACCAACTATCTGTGAAATCTCCTCTTAATGAACCAGCAATACCCGGAGTTCCTTCTCCACTCACACTAATCTGGTCATCATTTACCACTACCTTAGTGTTAAACTGAGACCTAATCCCGCTCTTCAAATCGTTACTGCCTGATGGATTAATCCTTCTGCTGGAATGGAGAATTGTCTGAGGAACCTTCAAAGAAAGTGACCATGAAGATATCCGTGAATGCCAAGTAGGATGAGATAACAAATGGAGATAAGGAACTCCTCCTACCTATGTGTCGACAGAAAATGACACGGTCTGCTTCAGTTCCCTCACAAATAAAATGCCAAAAAATCGATGAAACACGGAAAATAACATACCAGAACTTCAAGCATAGACATTACTTTCCTGCAAAAAAATCTGTGGGCAATTGTCATACAAAAATGACCAAAAAAACTGCACCCATCACCTATGGTCTGACCCGACACAAGAGGTCGAGGACCAAAACTGCTTCTCTGTTTGGATTTTAAAAACACATTTTCATGAAAAAGATCCTGCAAGAAAATTTCTAAACTGACTGGATCGGGAAAGTTGAGATAATTCCTTGTACAAGAATCATATTTGTCCTCCCCTGTTACTAAATCAGAAGAATCATGACTGGAAATCCTATTCTCCCTATTCTGAGCCTGATCTTTTGAGTCAGTCTCTTCTTCAACAGATTGTAAGAGGCAAAATGACACAGAAGTTTCTTGACCAATTGATAAGTGTAACCGATCTTCTCGCATTGCTATCACATTAACTCCAGGTGAAGGATTATAGCTCTCACGATTAACCAAATCAAAAACCTGAAACAGAACATTGCTGAAAGATATAAAGCATATCAACAAGTAGAAAATATATTAAGTATCAAAACAGTCCTCTGTCTATTTACATTGTGTCATTTTAGTCTCAGAGTTATAAAAGTGCTAAATTAGTCCCCGGATTTTTTTAATAGGGGCTGAAGTAATTCTACCTAGGGACTATTTCTTCCCGTGTTAAAAGAATCTAGGGACTAAATTAAAACTTTTATAAACTCTAGACAAAAATAGCATCCTTTTAAAAAGTCAAACGACTATTTTAACACTTTTTTCAATATATATCGTTACGAAGGAAACCACCTGCTCTTGAAAAATCGACCGATGTATTTCACGGAGAATTAAATGTGAATCCTTGACGTGTTCGTTGACATTTTCATCTGTCAAAGCCTCTTTCTCATCTTCCTCACGGCAATGGGGTAACTCAAGCATTTTCCCTTTAACAAAGCTCTTCTGATTCCGTCTTGAACGGAATCCTGGAAATTGGACAGACAAAGTTCGACACAACTTCGAAGGAAACTGTACAGTCAGAATTCCAGCAGGATCATGGTCGATGCGAACTGTAGATAAATTCGATGACCGATGTGACAAATTAAACTCTGCTGTTGAGTTATCAAGAAGATCAATTGTGAAGCTCTCACTGCCGGGACCAGATAGTCCTATACGCTGCCTTTTCACTTTCCAGTTCCTTTGTAGTCTATTTGTTCATTAAATGTAAGTTCAAATTTTGTAAAATAAAATTTAAAAGTGTATGAAAATTACCTTATCAATGATCCATAAAATCTTGCTTCTCTTGCCACCTGCTGCTCCAAAGCTTTAGAAGATTGTTTGAAGTATCTCCCAAGATGCTGGATATTAAAAAACTGCCATCAGGTGCGCAAGTTCT
>NW_018164489.1:340593-342770 GCF_001263595.1 Phalaenopsis equestris
TATATATATATATATATATATATATATATATATAGTAGGTCATTTATTTAACTAAATACCTAAATATTTAACTTTAGTAAGATTCACATGCATATCACTTAATTTCTGCGTATTTACATATCTGCCACCTAACTTCGATAGTTACTTATATGCCACTATACCTATGAATAAAAAGATTTCACTGTTTAAGAGTTAAATAAGTGTTATTTTTTATTTGATATGAAAGATTTGGATGGTATAAATGTAAAAAAACTAAAATTTAGGTGTTAAAAAACAAAGGATAGGTGTTAGATATGTAAGCACATAAGAATTGGGTGGTATGTATGGCAGTAAACTATGTATCTGTCGGTCGTTTTATTTTTATTATTTTTTTTAAACTTCGTGATTTAAGAAAGTGAATGATTTTGTGATTTTGAAAATAATTTAAATATAAATATAACTTTTTTTGATTTTTTTTTAAAATTTTTATTTTTAAAAGTAACATTTTAATTTTAAAATGGATGAGATCAAACAGGTCTGACATTTTAAATAATTTAGATGATTGAATACAATACTACAAATAATACACTTATCCCGAAGAATAAATAAATCACTTGTAATAGAGATTCAATCACCTAGACTAAAGAATTTGTGACATTCATATTGGTCTGCGAAATATTTTAAAAAAATGCCAACAAGTTCTCCTACCTAACATAAAAAATTAGATAGGGTTTATTTTATTTGGGTTCCTGGTTCCCTATAGAAGCAAACCCCTATAGTTAATTACATCTTAAATGATTGAAATCATTTAAGAAAACTCTCGATTAAGATCATGTGGTTTTGATTTCAAGATTTCAAAGTTTAGGTTTTCACGATTGGACATGGGAAAATCAAATAGAAATGACTCAAAATATGAACAATTATTTAAGGAATCCAAAGGGAAGAAAAGTAGGGGATATCACAGATCCAAGAGAAACCCTGGGAATGTCCCAACAATCCTAATATTCGGCTTTATGTCTTTTGAAATGATTTAATTTGATATTTCAATCCTGCAAATTATTTATGATTTAGGACTTATGTTTGCACAATGTCGGATTGTGCAAATAGCCTAAAAAGACAGGAGGATTTACATCGTACCGCACGGTAACTTCGGAATCTTAAAACATTAGGACCTAGGACTTATAATCGTACAACAGAGTTGTACAAAAAAACCTAGAGAGTGACCCTATGGATTGTTATTTAAACTAAAAAAGGTGATAGGTGATGTGAATGTGTTTATGTGATGTGAAGATGTTTTACTGCTGTAGATCCACCTGGGAGTTGTTCCTCGTCGTGTTGCCCACAGTGTTCGCTCAGCACCTCCTGGTTTAGTTTTAGTTTTGAAAATGCACCTAACCACTGGGTTATTCTATACTATGGTATAGTACAAAAACTAAGTAATAAAATATGCAGTGTGAAAGAAAAGTAACAATGTACTGTACAGTAAAGAAGAAAGACAGTATAACATGCTGAAAGAAGAGTATAACATGCTATAAAGAGTAGTATAACAGGATATAAAAGCAATATAACATGCTGGGAAAATAAAATGCTATAATATAAATTAAATCTGTGCACCTGGTAGGTTCATTACTCCTTTAAGTTTAGTTAATATGCGCTGTGTAAAAGAGGAAAATACGACCTGAAAAATACTTAACAGAAACAGGTAAATCGTAGGAAAAAGATAAACAAATAAAATGAAATACAATATCACATATAAAGAACGGAGAAATTTATATGTGGTATTGGAATGTCCCCAATTGCCAGGAGGATTTGAATGTAGGACAAATTCAAATCCCGGAGCATTGGGTTTCAGTTTTGGTCAAGTTAAGGTAAGAATTTCATTATTTGATTTAATTAAATCAGTCATGAGTCACAATCTAGTGCACCCTCGTGCATAGTGTTCTACTTATCTCCTAAACTGAGGTTTGATGTTTGGATTTCTTAGGGTCATTTGAAAATTAGGATGATAAACTATCTCTTAAATTGTGCTCCTAAGATCTATGATGTCTGCACTTTAGTTTAAACTTGAAGTGTCCTAAAGTGTCTAATTTCAATTAAGTGTCTTTCCACTAATCCTCAAACATCTATAGATCCAGCTTAGCTCGCTATCAGGCTCCTAAAACCTAGGGGTAAACTCATAGTTTTGGCAAAAGAATTGT
>NW_018164489.1:342838-343971 GCF_001263595.1 Phalaenopsis equestris
TGTAAGTCCCTGACCCTAAGTTTACTAATCTCTCAATCGTTATCTAAATCCTCATTTCTTCCGATTTCAATTAGTCTTCCAATTTACAATTCATTTTTCCTTATGTAAAAGAAAAAACAGATTGTTTGTTACTCTATCTCCTCTTTAGATTTCATCATCCCAAAAATTCAAATTTCAATTTTAATTTTCTCTCATTTTCTCTTTCCCTCATATTTCCCTTGAGATTATAAATCATTTCTGAATATAATTAAATCAAAAATTCTCATTTTTAACTTGACTGTTAAAAAAAAAGAAAACAAAAAGAACGAAAAAATAGACCGATCCATTTTTTTTTTTAAAATCAAGTTAAATCAATGAAACTCATGAATGTATCGGTCTAAAACATTTAAATTCGTTAAAAGGAAAATGATCGGATCAATCCCAAGGAGGATATCCTTTCCAAATGTCAATTTTGCGCATTTCCAAACCCCTGTTGAATTAAATTTATATCAATCCCATACTTTCTTCAAAATGAAATTATATAAACTTTTTTATTTCACAAGTCACCAAACCAGCTCCAAACAAACCCAAACAAGCTGCGCCATTGAATTCACCACCAAAAAAAAAAACAAAGGCAGAAAACTCCAAACCAGGTCAATTGATTCAGCTCAAAAAAACGAAGACAGAAAATCCCAAACCGAGCCACTCAATTCAGCTCAAAAATGAAGGCAGAAAACCCCAAACCGAGCCAAGCAATTCAGCTCAAAAATGAAGACAGAAAACCCTAAAAGAATCAAAGTCAAATCTCCATTTAATATAGGCATATTTTCAGCCAACATTTAATCCAACAAGAAGGTAAATCCGATCTCATTAAATATTTCAGCATATGTTCCAACAGCGGAGGGCAACAACCCTCAAATATAATTTTCAGCATTAATAAATATTTCAGCATATGTTCCAACAACAGGGACAGCAAATAGGAACAAAAAATAAGCTCAAACATGTTTTTCCAACTTTTGAAATGACTTCAGCATGTATTCCAACAACAGGGGCAGCAAATAGGAACAAAAAAATAAGCCCAAACATGTTTTTCCAACTTTTGAAATGACTTCAACATGTATTCTAACAACAGGGGCAGCAAATAGGAACAAAAA
>NW_018164489.1:345176-345380 GCF_001263595.1 Phalaenopsis equestris
AATAACAACTTGGTTTACCTGGGCGGTGAGCCGAGCCAAGAGAAGCGGCAAACCTCGCGTGAGGAGAGGACGATAGAGGCGGAGCTTTGTCGCAGAGGAGCGTGGCACGGCGTGGAAACTTTTCGCAGGGCGGCAGGCGTACTAGGAGAGGACCTCGGCTGAAGCTTCGCGAGGAAGAGGGCTACTCGGACGGTCCCGCGAACG
>NW_018164489.1:345524-363844 GCF_001263595.1 Phalaenopsis equestris
TATATACATTTTTGTGCAATTAATTCATGTGCAGCGTCCTAGAAAAATGGGTCCCCTAGGTAATTTCGACATTCCGGACGCACCGGCGCAGTTCATTTTGTAGTCAGAGGTCGTTTTGATGAATTCATCGATTTGTGTGTCGATTTTCTCGTGTTGAAAGTATGGCAATACGGGTGTCCTTTCCTACCAAAATTGGTATCCCGGACGTGTTGGCGCAGTCCAATTTGTCGTCGGAGGTCATTCGGAGAAGTTCGCATTTTCACCCGTCCTTTAGGCTTAATTGAAGTCTGATTTCGTGCAATTTTGTGAACTTTGTGTATTTGGTGTGTGTATGTGACGAAAAAGTCGTGACGATGTTTTTCTAAGGCTTGGAGTCCTATTAGGAACTTTTCCATTGAATCTTCGCAAAATAACCCATAACCACTCGTTCATAAGACGATGGTCTTGTGCCAAAAATGCTAGACATCAAAGGAAAATAAGAATTGGCTAGAATTTTCTAAAAGTGTGGGCATCAATTCTAATTTTCTAAAACGATCAATAAGAGCTCCTAGAACTAGATCCTAGGCTCTAAGGAGGAGAAGAGTAGACCTCACAAAAATGAGGTCAACAGCATGTAAATGCCCCTTCAATTTTATTGTTCCTATTATTAATATCACTATTCCTCCAACTCTTGCACTGTAGCTTCCGAAGGCCTTTACACTCACTGAGGCATGCATTGGCTTAGCCTCTCAGTTTTACAGGGCTGGTTGTAAATGCTTCAAGTTAGTTTTACCTTTAAGGACATATAATTATAGCTAGAGTATAAAGCAGGCAAAAGTGAAAGAGAAGAGAAGGAGAAGGAAAGGGAAGCTAAATTTTCCAGGTAGATATCAGTTCTTTAGTGATTACTTCAATGCAAGGATTTTGAATCAAAGTTGCAAAATTTAAAGCCGATATGCACAAGGGTTACTTTCAGGCAGAAATTTTCTTTTAGAACTTAAGTTCGGAAGTTAGATATATAAATTCAATAAATTATATTTCATACTTTGAGCAGAAAAATACAAAATTTTGAAGTGGCCATAATGAGAAAGTTTGCCCTGTAGTTGATTTATTATAACTTAATTTTTAATTCATCAGGAAAAGTTTGATTTAATGTTTTGCATGTACTTTATATGTATTTAAAAAAATATACGCAAGAAAGCTATTGGAAAATCTTCATATTGCAAGGCACGTGTTTATCTCTTACCTATCATGATCATATAATTTTTAAAATTTTAAAATATGAATACACATGTTATAAGTATTACAAGTACTTTAATATTTTATTAAAAATGCCTGTTTAATAGAACAGTTAGAAATTTTTATTTACATATAAATGATTAGAATTAATTTGCATGCTACAAATGAATGATATATGCATTGAAATGCTCAACAATTAAAATGTGATGAGCTTAAAAAATGCCATGCAATATTAGATAGATTGGTAAGAATATGTTTATGATAATCTACACAGGTAGGATGATAAAAAAGAGTTCTATCCTAAAAAAAATACTAAATATAATATTTTTCTGATGTTGACTAAAAGTAGGGTACAAATATGGTCCCTTACAGAGGAAAAGAGGTCCTTAATATGCAGGCTTTGGGCTAAATTTTCAACCTTATGAACTTTGGGAGCATGCCTCGTTCAATTCACAACTCTATAATTGTCAATAAACCTAAACATGCATACATGACATATTCTAAGGCTAAAATAAGTTATTTCATATCAAGTAATAAATAAAATAAGTAAAAAAATATTTTAAAAATAGTCTCTTATATATTATGATTAAACATAGAGCATATTTTTAAAGTCACTTTAATATTTTATTAAAATGCATGTTTAATAGAACAGTTAGAACTTTTTATTTACATATAAATGATTAGAATTAATTTGTATGCTACAGATGAATGATATATGCATTGAAATGCTCAAGAATTAAAATGTGAAGAGCTTAAGAAATGTCATGCAATGTTAGAGAGATTGATAAGAATAGGTTGATGATAATCTACACAGGTAGGATGATAAAAATGAGCTCTATCCTATAAAACAATACTAAATATAATATTTTTCTGATGATGACTAAAAGTGGGGTACGAATATGGTCCATTACAGAGGAAAAGAGGTCCTTAATATGCAGGCTTTGGGCTAAATTTTCAACCTTATGAACTTTGGGAGCATGCCTCGTTCAATTCACAACTCTATAATTGTCAATAAGCCTAAACATGCATGCATAACATATTCTAAGTCTAAAATAAGTTATTTCATATCAAGTAATAAATAAAATAAGTAAAAAAATATTTTAAAAAAGAGTCTCTTATATATTATGATTAAACATAGAGCATATTTTTAAAGTCTCTTTAATATTTTATTAAAATGCATGTTTAACACAACAGTTAGAACTTTTTATTTACATATAAATGATTAGAATTAATTTGCAAGCTACAAATGAATGATATATGCATTGAAATGTTCAACAATTAAGATGTGATGAGCTTAAGAAATGTCATACAATGTTATATAGATTGGTAAGAATATGTTTATGATAATCTATACAGGTAGGATGATAAAAATGAGCTCTAACCTAATAAACAATACTAAATATAATATTTTTCTGATGATGACTAAAAGTAGGGTACAAATATGGTCCCTTACAAAGGAAAAAAGGTCCTTAATATGTAAGCTTTGGGCTGAATTTTCAACCTTATGAACTTTCGGAGCATGCCTTGTTCAATTCACAAATCTATAAATGTCAATAAACCTAAACATGCATACATTACATATTCTAAGGCTAAAATTAGTTATTTCATATCAAGTAATAAATAAAATAAGTAAAAAAAATATTTTAAAAAATAGTCTCTTATATGATTAGACATTGAGCATATTTTTAAAGTTTCCTTCACTTAATTTACCTCACTTGTTATTATGCCTGTTACTCTTCAAATAATTTCACTTTACGATTATAGGTATTCCACTAGACTAATGTATGATCGCTTTTTTAACTCTTATGTCCAAGTAATGATTAGTATATCACATTGCCTTAATTCTTCGTATATTTAATTTAGATTAAAATTGCTTATCTAACTTGATATTACTCTGACTGTTTATTCATGTAGAGGTAAAAATAAGATTATCGGAATTTGAACAAGTTACTAAGTTGATGCTAATTTTGATTGTACATAAAAAGCATAATGAAATAGATTACAAGATAAAAGTTTATTGCTATGGTTGTGCTTGATAAACCTTCAGATTTTTTGTGGTTAAATGAATAAAAATTTTTAAAATGCATCCACTCCATTGATATGTCAATCACTAGATCTATGTGAGTTAGAAATTATGTTATATAAAAAGTTTAAGTCATTCAGATGCTTAACATATCAATTTCTCTAATCTGACAAACAAAGTTCCAAAATGAATGTTGGTCATATATTCAGTCAAATAAATTATAAGCATCTCCGTTACGCCTTATGTTTGACTACAAGGGGTTATCATGGAACCTGGCATCATGAAAGATTCATATTGGATGAAGAGAAATAAAAAAAGTTTATAAATGGGGAAAACACCATCTATGGAGATTGAGATAATCATTAGAAAATAATGAAACCTCTAGCAAGTTTACAAAGTTGAATATTTTTCAATTCCTGTCTTCAGCAAACATGCTATTTACTATTTCGAACTTAACAATTTCTACTTCATTTTAGTTTCTCAGTGGTCTATGTTTGACTTTTAAAAAGGGTGTCTTTAAATAAAGGGATCTCAAAGTCAAAACTGAAGTGACTAAGGTAATTAGATATGTTTACTCCTTATTTTAACACACTTGTCTCTCTTCTATTATCAACTATCTGATTATAAAAAGTCAACAAAACGGCTGGATCAATTCGATGTAGCCCAATTATAGAGCTTACATCAGCTGGAATAAAAGATTGCTTCAATTATTCATCGTACAGAAAATTAAATTTGGAAAAATGAATTAACCACTAAAAGAATAAAAGTGAAAAATTACCCGGGGCTTGTTTGGGATCATTTTTTTTTTTTCTTTTGTTTTTAGAAGCATGTTTATTTAGTGTGTTTTTTATATGTTTTTATGTTTTTTTTTTAAATAAACATATTTTGGAAAACACTCAAAATAATTTCTAGGTGTTCTCAGTGTTTTCAAAAATAACATCCTCATCAAACATACCAAACATGTTTTTCTTCGAATCAACACATAAATAAAACAAAATGAAAACAAAAATAAGAGACAAAGAACAAAAGTGATCCCAAACGGTCCCTAAACAATTGAACCATTGAAAAATAAAAATGTAAATATTTGAAGGAAAAAAACAAATTGCTTGGGTGATTATTATTCAACAATATATACTTAAAAAGAAAAATGAAAACACATTTTCATGTTATAAAGCTATCAAATACACATTATTTGGCCAAACTTGGTAACGCGGGAGCTTAATGGAAAAAAAAATACCATGGTAATGTAGCAGCTACAGTACCGCGGACATATCAATCACGGAGGACAAGCCGAAATAATCGTGTTTTCCTTTCTTAGGCTTTATTTCCTATTATCCTTCGATCATTTTTAGTCATTTCTTATATATGTATTGTATCAGGGTTTGGAAGTCATTTTTTCGAGTGTTTTGTTTAGGACAACAGTCGACGTCCATTCTTCTCCCTTCGAGAGTTGTATCCAATGGATTGGATAGTGCTCACGGGGTGGTGATTATCTTCCACATATTGCTTCTGCATCCTCCTTCCCATCCATCCACATTTCGACTTGTTTTTCTTCTCCCTTCGAGAGTTGTATCCAATGGATTGGGTAGTGCTCACGTGGTGGTGATTATCTTCCACATATTGCTTCTGCATCATCCTTCCCATCCATCCACATTTCGACTTGCTGTAGCCATCCCGGACGGCGAGGAGTAGCTGTCCTTGCTCGTTCCAGCATCCCCAGCTGTCCCAGCCATGCCTTCAACCCTCACAGCCGCCCCAAATCCCCTCTACCTTGCTTCTGCCACCCTCAAACAGCAAACTGTTGATGTTTGACCTGTTGTTCCTTGCTGTCCACCAGCCTACCTTGCTGTCTGTCCGCCAGCCTGCCTTGCTGAAGACAGCAAGGTGTCTGCGCTTATTTTCCTGTCCTATTATTGTTTCTGCTCTTTACTGCACACTGCCGCCCAGGAAAGCAAGCGACCAATGTTGTGTCGTTGTTTCCCGCCATCCAACCCCTCTGCCTTGCCGCCACCTTTCCAAACCCCTGTTGATCGCCACCAACACCCCTAGATCCCACCCTAGTTTCATTATTTGAGTTGTGTCTATTGCTATTTCAGATTTTTGAATGCCGTGTCGGAGTATTTTCCTTGATTGTAGCCTCCTATTTGTTTTCGGTCATATTATATGTTTCTCATATTGTGGTTATGTTAACTACGGTATCATTTGAGCACCATCTAACAAAAAAGTAAAGCATCCCTAAAGTTTAAAGTTTAAAATCTAAAACTGCTTAGGCCAAAATTAGTTCAGAAATATTAGTAATCAGTAAACAGATATTCAAACAAATTTCATGGAAAATAAAGAAATTTATGTAAATGATAAATTACACGGAGGCGCTGTAATTTTGTTGCTGCAGATACTGCAATATCGGACAAAGATTCATGAGGCAATTGTTTTGGCCTTTGCATCCCAGCCACCGTAACAGCATCGTTTGCTTCAACCTAAAACAATATCTTCAAATAGAAAGAAAATGAGTGCTGAAAAAAAATATGCCACGCAATATGTGAAATAACTATATGTTTTGCCGCATAAAATAAGGCATAGAGATGGCATATCTCTCATCAATATTGCACAAAAACCAATATATGAATTACTATAACTGGCATAAGCCAAATCAAAACAGGTTTGTCCAATAATTTGTGACAAATAATTCACTGGCTTCCAGAAGAGAATGCCATGGATTTTGGTTTCAGTGCAAGGTTTTGAGATAAAAAACAATTTTTAGCTTCCATAGGAATATGTTCCCATGAATAACTTCAAACAACTAAAGAAAATCTTCTGCAAAACACATCAAAGTGTGACTTGGCAGATAAACAAATATTTTGTATTAAATTTTACCATATCTAGCTATTTCGCATCAAATGTCATAAGATATGGAAATAAAAAATAAACAGGGAACATTTTCTTTTAAATTTTCTCATGCCCAGATGTCATAACACCCTTTTAAGAGTTCGAATATCTTTTTTTTAAGTTTTGGAAGTTTCAAATCAGTAAAGGTTGAAATCAACACAAAACTAGTTAATATTTTAGGTTTCGAATAATTATTTTTCGATTGAAATAGAGCCAAAACTAAGTAAGATTTTCAGTTTAGACTAGTTTAGGCAGAACTCAAGAGTTTCAATCAAGTTTCGTATAAAACTCAACAGTTTTACGGAAAAATCATAGATTTTGAATTAAATTTTTGGTGGAACTATAGCAGTCATCAAAGCTTAACTAAAATTCTATCATTGAGGCACCAGACAATTCCATTTGTGATGTAACTTGAGACCCCGTTAGCTAATCTTTTTTATTTCTTAAAATACTACTTTTGATAATCAATAAAAACAATGTTATCGAAAAAATAAAAACAAACAAAATTATGAATTCAAAATTATTGAATCCTAGCGATAATACTAAAACCAATACAGATTTTTTACATTTTGGTTTGGAAGAAATGAAAAATGTCTCAAAAAATAGTGATGATCAAAAGACTACAAAAAAGGAAATAACAAAGGTATTAAATGTTAAACATAGCAGACAACACGAAGAAATTGCAGACAACAGGAAGAAGAGGAAGAAGAGGAAGAAGAGGAAGATGATAAGGAGGACTCTAAGATAGCAATTCATTACACCATAGCAGCCGGTTACATTTGATACGATAACATATATAGAGATAAGAGAATCAAGTTTGTTATGAAATGAATGGTGAAATTTAATCAATTGAAGTTGGGCGGTCCAGATTGCTCTTAGGTTGTTATTGGTGGTACTATTGCATGGTAGTAGAGCAGATTCCGTTACAACCCCCCTCAAACTGATGATTTCGGCAGGAATTGTCAGTTTGTTTGTGAGTTGCTGCAATCTTGATTTGGAGAGTGCTTTGGTGAAGGCATATGCCATTTGATAGTGCGTAGAGATTTGATGGACTGTAATGCTATGTTGTTGAACGCAGTTGTGGATGAAGTGGCAATCAACCTCGATATGCTTGGTGCGAGCATTATTTACGGGGTTGTTGGGTAATGCGTTGGCTGATACGTTGTCACAATAAAGATTGATTAAGGTTGAGTGATGTCAAATTCAGCCATGAGGCGACATAGACATATAATGTCTGTGGTAGTGGAGACAAGAGCCCTATATTTGGATTCTGTATAGCAGCAAGCTACAGTGACTCGTTTCTTGGATGACCAGGAGACGGGTGTGGGGCTGATGGGACCCTTCATTCAGTGGAGCTGACAACTATCCTCTAATTAAAAGCACAGTAGGAAGAAGTTGATTTCCTGTTAGTTGGGTTGCCGGCCCAATCAACATCAGAGTGGGCGGTGATGCATAGTTAAGACCAGTAGATTGGAAGACTAAGAGTTATATTGCCATTTAGGTAACAGAATATTCACTTGAGCTGGTTAAAATGATTGTTTGTAGATTGTTGAATCTGTTGAGAGGTGAGATTGACTGCGAAAGTAAGGTCTAGGCGGGTAAGTGTGAGGTATTGGAGAGAGCCAATATTTGGCGGTAAAGCGTTGGGTTGGAGAAAGGTGTGTGTTCGGATGAAGTGGATAATTGCTTGGAGAAACAGGGTTGGAGACAGATTTGGAGTTTTGCATGCCCACTGATTTGAGGATTCGGTGGCGTATGTGGATCGGGAAAGGTGGGGGTCGTAGGTGGAGGTGGTAATGTGAATGCCAAGGAAATAAGATAGGGTGTCGGTGTTTTCATGTTGAATTGAGATTGAAGTTTTTGGGTGGTAGTTTGAATGAGTGATGTAGAGATGTGCAGTGTTTGTGTGAAGACAAAATAGAGATGGATCGGAATTGCATGGTTTAAAGCCTAGAGTTTGGAGGTAGTTGGAGAGGGTAGCAAACCATTGACATGGAGCCCGTTTTAAGCCATAGAGGGCCTTTAAAGAGAAGACAAACATGATGGGAAAATTGGGATCTATGAAGCCTTGTGGTTGAGTCATGTAGATAGTTTCAATGAGGTGGTCGTGGAGAAATGCATTAGACACACTAATTAAAAGATGGGCCATTGGTTGGTGAGGGCAATGGTGATGACTACCGGAATGGTGGGAAGTTTAGCTATCAGGCTAAAGGTTTCGGTGCAGTGAAGACCATGTTGTTGTTTGTAGCCTTAGGATACTAAGCAGGGCTTTGTAGCGAAAGATGGAGCCATCAGCATTGAGTTTAGTGTGATAGGTCCATTTGCAACAAAGGAAGTTGTGATGAGGTGAAGGTGGGACTAGTATCTATGTGTCTTGTGATTGTAGAGCTTGAAATTCCTGAAGCATTGCCTCCCTCCATTTATGATGTTTAACTGCAGTAGCACATAGGATCGGGTGTTGTTTGGTGGATGAGATTTAGAATTTGTTGTGGTTTAAGGTGACCGGTTTGTAGTCTTGTTTGCATTCGGTGAGTGGAGGTAATTGTGTTTTGTGGGATGGTGTAGATAATATTGAGGTGGGTGTGAGTAGAAGTGGTAATTGTGGGATGTGTGGTGTAGCTAGAGGTGTTTTGGTGGGAGGATTGTGTTTGAATGGGAATATTTGTTCATTGAAGGTGACATGGCGGGATATGTAGATTTTGTGGGAGGATTGCTCTGAGCAACGGTATCCTTTTTGGGAGGATGCGTGGCCGAGGAAGACAAATGGGGTGGACATCGGAACTAGTTTGTGTTGAGTGTAGGGCTTTAGCCATGGATAGTAAAGACACCCAAATACTATGAAGTGATTGTAGTGAGGTGAACATTGTGTAGGAGTTCGTAAGGGGATTTGGAATTCATGATTTTGAATGGTAGTCGGCTAATGAGGTATGTGACGGTAAGGAGTGTGTCAGCCCAAATTGAAGGTGGTAGAGAAATATGTTGCATAAGAGTTCGAACGATTTCTATGAAGTGACAGTGTTTTCGCTACGATTCCATTTTGTTTGGTTGTTTAGGGACATCAGTATTGGTGTAGGAATCCATGTTGATCGGTTATAGATTGAAAAAATGGATTAATGTGCTTTCCATGGTTCTGGTTGATTTAATTTTATAAGGATGTTGATTTTCTATTAGAGATTTGAAATGAGGAAATTTTTGTGTGGTTTCATTTTTATTTCGAATATACATCCATTTATAGCGTGTAAAGTTGTCAATGAACACCAAGTAATATTTATATGCTTGTAAAGAAAAAGTGGGAGAGGACCCCCATACATCGGAGTGAATTAATTCAAGAGGAGACGAGGATTTTGAGCTAGAAATAGAAAAAGGAAGCTTATGGCTCTTTGATGCATGTCATGAATTACAATGTAAGTGCTTAGGAGCATTGCATAAATATGTAAATCTAGAAGCTATGATAGATTGCGTGTTGGGAGAGGCGTGACCAAGCCTTTGATGCCAAAGCTACGAAATGTGTTGACTAGGGACAAGAGCAAGATTTGAAGAGGACTCTGTGGATATAGGTGGTTGCACCGAATATAGCTCTTGAATGGAGGGGCCTTCAAGGATTGGTCGGTTGGTCCTGACGTCGGCAATTTGATATCCACCGAAAGTGAATGTGATAGAACAAGATTTAGCTTTGGTTGGTATGTGGATAGAGACAAGATTATAGGCTAAATGAGGAATGTGATTAAATTTGGGAAGGTATAGCTTACATTGGGGAGTAGGTAGGATGCCTTGGTCAATTTGGGCGATGGGGAACTTGCTTGTTGCCAACGGAGATGGTTCGATCACCTTTATAGTCCTGAGCATTTTGTAAGTGTTGTGGTTCAGTTGTCGGGTGTTCATCGCTCAACTATCAAAGTACCACTTGTTATCACTTTGCTCAGCATTTGTGGTGAGAAGGCTTGCTGGTGTTTGAAATTATTTGTTGTGTCAATACCCACATTTGTATGCTTCATGACCGGTTTTGCGACAAATTTGGCAGATTGGAGGACAGTTTCCACAATTTGTGCTTAAGTTGGGTTGGTTCAAACGAGCGAAGTTATTGTTCCTATTGCCTGATGCAGAGTTGTTGTTACGCCTCTATCGATGATTGGGGTGCTGGAATAGGAGGACGCCATGGAGAGGTAGCTGCGAGGATCGATTTGAGCGATCGCAAGAACCTTAGTACAACTCTAATACCAAGTTGAACATAGCAGATAGCAGGAAGAAATTGCAAACAACAAAAAGAAGAGGAAGAACATAATGATGAGGAGGACTGTAAGCTAGCAATTCATTACACCACACCAGGTGGTTTCATTTGATACAGTAAAGTAACAAATATAGAGATATGAGAATAAAGTTTGTTATTAAATGAATGGTGAGATTCAAAATGTTAATTTGGGCGGCCCAGATTGCTCTTAGGTTGTTATTGGTGGTACTGTTGCAGGGTAGTAGAGCAGACTCCGTTAAAGTAAGTAGGTTAAATTATATTTTCTCTCAATCTTCCTCATACATTTGACCAACAAAAGTTAATTCTCATCCGCTATGAGATTAACACACAGAAACAGCTACCACATAACGTGAAATGAACTTTAAACAGCTCAATCCCTCGATGTTCTGTGACTTATCCAAAAATGATCTGCACTAAATCTTGGCAGTTGTCAATGGTTGCAAGAAGACAGACAATGGAAGGACCCAAAAAGGTCATCATGCCTAAAAGGATCCATAAGCCATTTTTTCCTCATGGACAACCACCAGACTAAAGCACTCATGAAAAAACTTAATTTTGGCTAAACCTATCTTTCACATCGAATTCAATTATTTCTATCATCAAACACTACATATGTCAGAAAATTTTCACTTAGAAAGCACCATAATTAAAATATGAAAAAAGCAGTATAACACAGAATGAGCTGCAAAGCTATAATCAGACGACATTTTGAGAAGATCTAGCATCCAAAATCCATTGGAAACTAAAACTATCTTCATCAGGAAAACCGATTATAAACTCCGTAAAAGTAAGCAGTTTTCATCAAACGCTATCTACTAGAAGAGCATTGCTATGGGATCAGAATTCACGTTGCTCCATAAACAGCATACAGCTCTATAAATTTATAAATGAATGTTTAATCGGAAGGAGAGAAACCAACCGTGCTAATCAGATCAAGAATGATGGACAGTTCTTGTTGGGCGAGTTGCAGGTTCTCCACCAAGCTCTGCCACGGCCACGCCTGATTCCCGGCCGCCTCCTTGGAGCTGTTCTGCTTCTTCGCGTCTCTCTCCACCACTAAAGAGAAGTCAATACGCCGGATCATGTCGAGTCGCTTCTCTTCATAGCCGATATCTCTGCGTCAAGAAATGAGAGAAACATATAAAACAAGCTTTTTTTTTACGAGCGGAAGGGGAAAGAGCGGAGATTCAATTCGCACGCAGGGAATTGTTCGTTGCCAGCTTCGTCGATGGCTTGCAGTCGTTTTATTGGGAGTTTGTCGAGATCAATCTTCATGTTCCCGTCCATGCCTCTGCACTCGATCTGTAAGGTAGCACTGTAACCCTAGAACAGCTCTGCCGCGCTGCAGTGTCGCCGGGAAGCTGGTGCCACCACAATGGTAACAATACTTGGAGAGGCTCTATGTTCGGTCGGAAAAATTACTAGGTCGGGATGGTCAAGTATTTCGAATTTATTATTAGGCTCATTTTACATTCATACCACCTAATCCTTTGTATTATATATAACACAAATATACTTCTTTTATATTTCTATCACCCGAATCCTTTATGTCACATCAATGATGACAAAACTTTTAAAATCTGAAATATTGACATAATTTTTATATACGCACACAGGTATATTTGAAATTGTGTGTACTAAAAAAATCATTTTGTTTATGGTAGAGGGATTTAACCGTCTAGAAGAGAAAAGTACGACTAAGTCAGACCCACTGCTAGGAAATCGTGAACGAGTAAAGCCATGCAATTTGAGCCAACAAGGCAAAAACAGACTCACAAGGAAGAGAAAAAAATGATTGGATGATCCAAGCACGAGTCATTCATTTGAAAATGAGACAAGAGTGATTTTTAGCCATCCACTAAAGGAATATATCTCATAGCAAAGTCGATCCAAAAAAATATTCATTTCAACAAAGTATCTTAGATCATCTTGCGAAGACCCCAAAGACTCTTCTATATAGATCAAAGATAGTAAACCAAGCTAGATTAGTCGATCGAACCATAATGACCACTATCTTAAAAAGATTTGACGGTTCATAAGAAAATAGTACAACAGAACAGACCCACTGCCAGGAGATTGTGAGGTCGGATGAATGAACAAGGAAAGCAATACGAGTTGAGCCAACAAAGCAAAAACATACTGAACTATGATGTGGACAAGAAGATGATCAAATGATTCAAGCACTAGTCATCTAATTGGAAATAAGACAATACAGCATCTGAGCCATCCAATACAGAAAAGTCAGCTCAATGTGATAGTCTATTCAATTGTAGAGTTGATCTAAGAGAATATACATTTCCACAAAAAGTATCTCTGACCATTATGTGAAGACCCCAAAGACTCCGCACTAAAGATTGAAATAGTAAATTAGATTTGATCAATCAATCGAATCATTGACCAAGCTCAGTCGGCCAAGCTGACCTCGTCAACCCAAAATCAACTAAGCTTAGTCGATCAAGCCAGAAGGCAAATGAAAGAAGTAAAATACCAAAAAGACCATATTATTGGCTCATTCCAAATGGGGGTAAAATGTAATGTCATAATTGTATTTTATCATATATTCATAGGGAAAACATTTTATGATGAATGGAGACTATTGAACCTTATTCATTAATATTCATCTCTCTCCTTTTTTTATCTTTCTCTCCTTATTTACAATTTATTCCTTAGGTGTGATCCATGGACAAACTTGGATTTAACATCCAAAATGGAGTGGTGAGTGTGAATCAGGACACCAACATGAAGAGAAGTTATGCAAGGAAAAAGATATCACAATAAGATGAATAATGATAAATAACATTGAGTGCAGGGGATATGGTCTAGCATATCCATAATCTAAGGAATCAGTTATTAGAAGTGTTTAGAGGTGCACCAAATCAGGAGAAATATCATGAAACCTGATAGGAATTTTCAATACCCACCGATAGAAGAGTCCCTCTGCCTTGGAAATTGAGGATGAAATCTAGCATCTTGACATTATTGGGCCAACACCAATTTATAAAATCAGGCTAGATGTACTGATGCATCATACCAGCTTGATAATGTGTTATTATAGCAGTTCTTTGAAGTTAAATCACTATAACAGTTCAAGATTTCAATGTGAATCTTATAAGTGTCGGACCAACACGGTTGATCACATCACACCCTTCGAGTCAAATGTGTGTCTTCTCAAGATCATCAACAAACTGAAGTGCCAACTCTTCTTCATGACACTGAGGGACTCAGTCCTCATGTGATTCAATGAACTACCGATAGGAGTGAGTACATCATTCACAAACTTCAAGTGAATATTTGTTGCATGGTTTTTAAGTGTTCATAAACCTCTAAAGAGCTCGCGGGCACTCAAGCAGCTTCCTTAAAGACAGAGCAAGCCCTTGTGCACCTTCATCGCTTGTTTTTAGAAGATGGCTGAGACGATGGAGGTCATCCAAAATAAATATTATTTCAATAAGGTGGCCCAAATGAAAGTTGGAGCATATATATGGAACCCGAAGAAGTATCATGTCTGTCATTGGTGTGATATTCATGATATTGAGGAATGTTGACACCACCAAAGCCTCAATGAGGATTTGATCAAATCCATGAAGCTAAAAAAATTTGTGGCGCACGGAGCAACCACCCAGTGATGGGGAAAAGCTCATATAGAAGAAATTGTAAATAAGGTGATTTAAGTTCACATAGTTCATATAGTCGACATTGTTCCTAACATATTTAAAGGGAACGAAAAAGTGTCATCTCACTGAGCCTGCTTGAAGAATTTTTTGATGTGGTGAATTATGTGTGGCCGCCCTAAAGCACAGACACTAATTACAACCACCCATTTATTTTACTGGCGCAAACTTGCCTCTTCTATAATGACGATATTGCTATCATTGTCTTGATCACCAATTACCATGTTGGAGGCATACTTATCGAAACCGGAAGCTCAGTGAATATTATCTTCAAATTGGTATTTAACAATATGGGTTTGAGCATCTCATGTCTTTCAGCCACCCTCGAGCCACTCTATAAGTTCTATAGATAAAGGAAAAAAACAATAGGAATCCTCACCCTGTAAGTCACCCAACAAGAGTGTAAGAAGAAACTCACCTGCATGATATATTTTATCGAAGTCGATTCTCCGCCAACCTGCAAAGTTATCCTCGGACATTCTTTACTCATCTCCTTGTGATTTGTCACTTCCTTACCATACAATAGTAAAGTTTTTTGGCAACGGGGAGGTGATTATTATTTGAGGCAAGCTGGAATAGTCCCGAACTTGCCATCTTTGTGTAGATATAAATGTTCATCAAGAGTATCTAAATCTCGATATCAAGCGAGGGGAAAGCCTCAAGACTGGCAAGGTCACCCGGAAGGCCCCTACCGATGACAACGATGTGGGTAACTTTTTCCTACTGTGTTATGCTTTTAATGTTGGTCATGGAGATGAGTTGGTCTAGACACTTTTGATTCACTAAGATGTCTTCGCTTGGTTGGTCACCGAGATGCCCGAGGTGTCAGTCAACATTGTTTGTCATTGGTCGAACATCAATCAAGCGACCCAACCAATGAAACAAAAGATGATGATTGTGGCAATCATGTTAGGCGAGCTGATATTAGAAGAAGTGCATAAGCTTCTGAAAGTTGTTACAACATAGGAGAATAACAAATGACGGATATGCGTTGACTCACAAACAAGAATGTTGTCTGCCTGAAATACAACATCCTACTATCGATGATCGACGCACTCGAAGACTCAATAATTGTTCTTTCATTGATGCCTTTTATGGCTACCACAAAATAAAGATGCAACCCTACCAACCCAGAAATGATAGCAACATTCATCATCAATGAGCGAGTGTATTGTTATAATGTAATTCTCTTTCAGACTTAAAATTAACGGGTAACCTATCATGCGAGATGGAGGCAATCTTTTTCAAACAAAAAGGAAAAAAAATAAGATGCATGTAGATAGTGTATCTGTTAAAAATAAAACTCCCGAGCAATACATCAATTACTTAAAAAGAAACTTTTGAAATATTTAAATGTTTAGCGTGAAGCTTCATTTACTAAAATGCACATTTGCAGTAGCAACAAAGAAGTTCTTGGGTTATCTCCTAAACTCAAGAGGAATTAAAGTCATTCCCAAAAAAAAAATTCAAACAATGACAAAGATGTCTTCCCCCCCATAATACCAAGGAAGTAAAAATTCACACGACCGAATCATTGGGCTAAGCCTTTTCATCTCATAGTCGGGTGACATTTGGATTGCTTTCTTCAAAACCTTGCAAGGAGCAAAGAGCTTCAGTTGGTTGGATGAATGCGAGCAAGCATTCATGAATTTGAAGGATTCCCTGACATCACCCCCACTCCTCCAAAGACCAAGTCGAATGAAGAACCCTTTGAGTACTTGGGAGTCGGGACCAATCCTATCAGCTTAGTTTTAGTATGAGAGGAGCGAGAGAAGTGGTTTCTAATTTATTGTGTAAGTTGAGTCCTCTTAAGAGCCAAGCTCATTTATCCAACTATAAAAGTTTAACTCTCTCTTTATTACTGTTTGTAGGCTCCACCCGTACTTCCAACCACATATAGTCAAAATCATCATCAACCACCTGTTCAAGTCAGCATTCACTACTCCAAAACAATTTGGGTTCTCAAATGAACAATAAGACTCAATGAGTTTGATCGATGCATGCTCTAAACGACCATCGAGGCTCAATCCATAACTGATTTCATGAATGACTTCTTCGAGCAAAGTGAGTCTGACAAAGAAGCAGCGATCAACTACCATACCTAGGTATTGCATATCGACAGACATTTAATCACATTGGGGCTCAGTTCAAGTTTACTTTGACAATCCGACCGAGGATCATTTGCACCATTAGATAGAAGTGAGATTCAAGGACACAAACAATCAAGCCGAGTACAATGCCTTGATACTTGGGCTATGGCTTTCTTAGGAGATTGGTGTGTGTCACCTTCTGGTAAAATCCGACTCATAATTAGTGGTCAATAAAGTAATCGACTATTTTAAGTTGGGGATGAGATGATGTTAAGATATCTCGATAAAAGATAAGATAGAGATATGGAAATACAAAGACATGAGGCTCTAACTCATATCCAAAGTGGATAATCATATGACTGAATATCTATCCAAGTGTATTCATATAGGGGAAGGAACCCTAAAAGACTCCAGTGATTGACCATCAAAGGAGCAACGAAGATAGAAGGCCGTAGAATAAGAAGTTAGCTAAATTGACCTGCACAACTTGCTCCTTTTAATTGGAAATATCATCAATGAGGTAACAAACCCAAAGTGCTTCAAGATCAAAGTCGCTCAAATATTATTATTTATGACTTCTACATAAGGATGTTGATCAATTTGCGAGAAGGTATGGGTAGTGTCAATCTAAGGTAAAAGAAGAAATAACAAGATAAGTTCATTTCGACCAATGCGAAAGCCATTATAAAAGAAAAAATATTGGCTTACATAATACAACAATATGATTATTTATGGCTAACCCTACATAAGGATGTGTTGACTTCACTTTTGGGTGAGGTTTTTGGTCTTTCAGTTAGTGACTAGGATCTAGCCTTAGGACTTTCTTAATGACTATCTTAGCATCTTAGAAATGGTACACACCTTCTCCTCAGACATTTCAACCAAATAAATCTTTGTTCTCTATAATCTTTGTTCTCTATAATGGTTCTATATGTGATCAATAATCTTTAATACAAATATTAGAGATTATATAAGGGAACCCTAATGAGAATTCCTATAAGACCTTTGCACCATAGGAAAGTCTTGCACTGCTCTACACCTTTTTTGGACTTCAATACATTGCATCATCATTCATGATCATCATAATCATCATGATCATCATAAACATTGCATTTTCATATCACAATGTTGTAATCATTACATTCATGAGGCTGATCAAAATTATTTGAACACAATTTCCCCTAAAATACCCCGATTAAATATTCTAATTTTCCTAAAACTGTCATTGAATCACAAAATACACTTCAAATAATTTGATATTATCATTTTGACCATTTGAAACCAAAAAATTGCAAAAAAACATAATTTTCCCAAAAATTACTAAAATGCCCCCGAACCCCCAAAATATCAAATTTTCCAAAATCTCTCAGAGTCATTCATAAGTCTTAAAAATCACACCAAATCATTCCTTATGTCTTCATGAGAATTTTGACTATAATATTGTCATACTTTCGAATAACTTTTTGACACCTGGACACCAAAATAATTAATACTTAAAAAATACTTCGGAAATCATAAAATTTTCCACATTGATCGAAAATGACCCCGAACACTGTTGTTTGACTCCAAATTTCTTCCTGAACCACCTCGAGCCTTTAGATCAATCTTTTGACCACTTTGACCAAAGTGAGCCAAAATTATCAAAATGTCACTCATGGCTAAAAAATTTCCAAATCCTCCAAACTTATTTCAAACACCCCTAAAACCAATTATTGACTATCCATTAGGTCCAATTTGACCAAATTCACTGACTTTGACCAAAATCCCCAAATTGAACATCATAATAAATCAAATACCCTAATTTCAAATTCACATCATATTCAACATGTCTAGATCCAATTTCAAATGAATCTGAATCCATTCAATTGACTCATGATCAATTTTCAAAATGATCGGTCGTGAACCAAAAAAAAATCAAAACAAATTAAATTGACACATTTTTTACCCGATCATCAGAAGGTCATCTGAAAGACCCCGGATGAAGAAAAGGACCACGCGAGTGTGCCCGAAACGTCGATTTCACTTAAGGGAGATATTCACTTCATCTTAAAGCTGTGTCCTGATGAAAAGTGCTGGAAATATAATTATAACATTAATATTGTATTCTTATTACAAGTTAATAACGTAAAATAAAAAATATATGTATATAAATATATATATATATATATATATATATATATATA
>NW_018164489.1:363884-409484 GCF_001263595.1 Phalaenopsis equestris
CCTCCCACGCCTACAACAAATATAATTAAAAAAAAAATCTCTGTCCATCTCGCACTTCCACTCCCACTCTTCTTCCTCCTATAAAAGCACACCACCCTTCTTCACTAGACACAACAACAACAACCCACTACATGACCTCCCCCCACTCCATTCCTTCTTCAAACACAGAACAACATCTCCCCTTACTCTTCCCTTGTCGGAAAACACCAACGTCGCTGGAAAAAGCTGAAACCGAGCTAAATTCCAACGAACCTCCAACCCGATGCAAAAATCACGTCAAATTGACACAATGAGGAGTTGAATACGCTTAAAGAGGTCTACTTATTCAAACCTAATTGAGGACATACATCTTAGGCTCAGGTATATCTCTTAAATTGAAACAATAATCCTGAATTTCTCTCCTTTTCAGATCGAAAAGTAGATCACAAAATACCTAAGTATTCGTATGGATGTAATATACTCTTCGAACTGAACAAAACAAGCCCAAGAACGCGAAATTTCGTTGACAACCGGTGGAGAACGAACTCCTAGAAGTTTCGACCATCAGTTCTCCTTCGCAGGTTTCCGCATCGCGTAAGGAAGGAGGAAGGCACTATGCAAATTTCATATTATTATTATTATTATTATTATTTTATTCAAAAAAATTGAATTTAATGTCAAAATTACATACCTTTTTTAGGAAACTCCAAAACATAAATCGAAAGATGCTATGAACTCAGAAAAATGAGTAAAATTTTTTAAAATTGAAATCATAATTTTTTCATCAACCAAATATTTTTAAATTAATTTTTGAAGTTTTAGAGTAATTAAATCATAAAAATTAAAATATAAATGGAAAAATATGAAATTTTGCAGAGACATTAAGTGGCTTGGAAACAACTTTCTCAGAATTTTTTAAGTGATTTTGATTCCTCCGTAGAGAGATTTCTTTTTTTAAGTAAAGCGGGTCATTTTAAATAATTAAAAAAAATAAGAAATGTGGAATTTCCAAACCCCCTTTGATTTTGTTCTTTGACTTTAAACAGATCTTAGAAACATTAAAACCATATTTAAATACATTTTAATAATCATAATTCACTAATTAGGGGAGTGAGTTTGAGTTAGGTTAGGTTAGTTTAACCCGATCTCAAGCTAAACTTAGTCTAGCCTATTTAGGGTTCATGTTGGTCTCCTAACATTGGTCAGACTGATATGAATTCATCCCCTTAGGGTGAACCTAATTTAAACCCAATACCTGGTTAGCCAACTTTGGGGTTACATTAAATTAAGCCTAAACATTAGGTTAGTTAACTCTAAACCAATTTGATTAATTAACCTAAACCTTAGGTTAGTTAACCTTAAGCCAATAGGATTAGTTAACCTAAACCTTATGTTAGTTAACCCTAAAACAATAGGATTAGTTAACTTAAACATTAGGTTAGTTAACCCTAAACTAATAGGATTAGTTAACGCAAATTTTAGGTTAGTTAACCCTAAACCAATATGATTAGTTAACTTAAACATTAGGTTAGTCAACCCTAAACCAATAGAATTAGTTAAACTAAACCTTAGGTTAGTTAACCCTAAAATAATATGATTAGTTAACCTAAACTCTAGTTTAATTAAACCTAAACCAATAGAGTTAGTTAACCTAAACATTAGGTTAGTTAACCCTAAACCAATAAAATTAATTGACCTAAACCCTAGGTTAGTTAACCCTAAACCAATAATATTAATTAAACTAAACCCTAGGTTAGTTAACCATAAACCAATATGATTAGTTAACATAAACTTAGATTAGTTAACTCTAATCCATAAGATTAGACAAGCTTAAACCTTACGTTAGTTTACCCTAAACCAATAGAATTAGTTAACATAAACCATAGGTTAGTTAACCCTAATCCATAAGATTAATTAACTTAAACCTTATGTTAGTTAACCTCAAACCAATAGGATTAGTTAACCTAAACCTTTGGTTAGTTAACCCCAAACCAATAGGATTAATTAATATAAACCTTAGGTTAGTTCACCTTAAACTAATAGGATTAGTTAACCTAAACTTTAGGCTAGTTAACCCTCATCAAACCCTAATCTTTAGGTAAAACAAACCTGAATCATAGTTTAGTTTTAAGCTAAACCTACCCTAAACCTTATGTTAGAACCTAACCCATAGGTTGAACATAGGAGAACCTTTTAGGTATAACCTTAAACCTAAGTTAAACCTAAACCCCTCAACTTGAATATCAATTAAGAAATAAAATAAAATACATTGGGAGGGGTAAAATTTACATAAAACATATTAAAACTTAAACTTAAACAAAACTAAATGCAACAAAGCTCTAAAGCATGACTTTGAGGTTAAGTCAGCTTCGAAGTCGTCAACTTCACATAAATAATAACAAGTGAATAAAAATAACTAAAATAAAACACTTAAAATCCGACAACAAGTTGTAAATAACATAAAACATTTCAACCCTAAAATAGATAAATTAACTCAAGAATCAATTAAATCTTAATCACAAAGATCACATAACGCAACTTAAACCCCTTTTTGTTTTAGTTCACGAAGATTCCTTGGAAGATGCATTATGTGGATATTGACAAGTCCTTGTGGGCAACCACCTTTCAGACTAAGTGAACTAGGGCATCCAACGATCCGGGACGACAGAGTCACAGATATTTTGACTGGGTTACCATTAATTAAATAATTAAAATTTAATAAAAAAATTTGATAAAACATTGTTTCTTTATTTGCTATATTTAGTGTTTTATGTATCTCAATGCATGTTCTTTTACTGCTTTTATCAAACATAAAATGTATGTGTTAAGGATAAATAATGAAGAAATACAAGTTGTTTAGATTAGGAAGAACCTAGAAATAATAACACTAAGGAATTACTTAGCTCAAGTGAACTTAGCCTTGGCCTAGATTTAAATCATACCTCCACTACCCTTTAATCAATTCACCATAAAATTATCGAAACAAATAAAACTTTTAATAATAAGATCGAAAGACCTGAAGACTTGAAGACACTTCAACAAGGAACTTAGAGCAGACTTTGTGGGCAACTAGTTCAAGACCCTTTTCTTTAGTTTAAATAACAATCCTTAGGATTCTGAGGCTGTCTTTTATAACATAAAATCTCTCTTTTTTTAGGCTCCTGCATAGTCCCGATATTAACCAAATGAAAATATGTTGAGATTTTTATACATATTTTACATTATTTTTTATGATATTACACTTTAAAGAAAGATATTTTTGATGTTTTATTACAGAAATAATGAATTAGGGTCATTGGAGCAAAAAAAAATGCAAAAAGAAGCGAATTTAGAGCGAAAAGGACCAAAATGTGAAGATTTGAACTAGGGCGCCGACGGCGGACTTTTCCCGAGATCCAAAATTAATTCACTTATGAAGGCCCACCGACGGGCCCTCGGTTATGTCCAACAATGCAATGAATGAGGACAAAGTTTGGAGGGGTGCTTAGGCAACTCTTGGGAAAACTCATTCACAACCTTAAAAGAAGATTTGGGCCGAAAATTAGAGAGGTCCTGGATGTTAGAAAGGTCCTGAAGGTTATAGAGGTTTCATTAGTGTATAGAGAATTTACTAGAGTGTCAAAATTGTGAGGAATTCTTCGAGAGATTGTAAGAGTGGAGGGAAAGTGAGAGATTTCTTCCTCCTTGCCGCTTCAAAAATGAATTCTGTGTGCTGCAAAGAAAGGAAGAGATTCAAAGGAACTTCGAGGAGTTTGCTTAGGGAGAAATTAGAAATAAGTTTATTTACTTGTTGTAGTCTGTATGACTGTGCTTTTATATATGAATTCCGAGTTTTGTTGTGTTTTTTCAATCTGGCCAATTGATTTGTTAAAATATGTTGAGTTTTACAACTAAAGTGAAAATTGCATCCAAGATTTAGGGAGGTCAAAGCCATTGGAATTTGGGTGCAAATAAATAGGAAAATAAAATTATCAGGCATAGAATTGGAGATTTTAGTGTGACAGACAAAAATCCCCAATTCGGTCATATCGTTTGGGTGCTGAAGTGTAGATGTTAGCCCTCAGGCGATGGGAACGTGAGAGCTCTGAAGTGAGAGCTCGTATCCTCCCAGCCTAGCCGCAGATTCAGTAAACAAGTGTCGGATTAGTCAATGTTCTTTATGCACGAAAGGGAAAAGAATAGATATACTCATATTTGGCACAATACAATTCGAACTGATTCACTTTATCCATTCACTATAATTTCTTGAAAATGAGAAGGATGATTTCTTGTATATTGAATATCACATTAAAACTTTTATTAGTATAATTAGTTATTTAAGAGTTATTAAAATTACTTCATATTTATTTCAGTCTATTAGTGACAGATAAACAATTTGAATTCCATTGTTGCGATTAAGTATTGCTTTTCTAAAATCTTAGTTTTTGTAGTTCTAATATTACTCAGTGGGATCGATACCTAGGACTCCATTAGAGCCCTATATTACTTGAGTGATACGTATACTTGCGTTGATAAGTGTGACTTTACAATTATTGAATATTTTATACATACATCTTTATCGAATCTATAACTGTTATTAAATTTTTGGTGCAGTTGCTGAGGAATTAATTCTTTTAGCAGGAGTATTAAATACTTATATTTTTAAGCATCTATAAAGTCGTTGTCAGATATGCAACATATCCTAATTTGTTTTAGGATTCTAAGGTAGTCACTCGACTTAAAATCTCCTATCTTTCTAAGCTTTTTGTGTAAATCACCATTACACAAATCTAAGCCCTAATTAATAAAATTGACAAGAGTTAACTTGAATTAATATCATCCTAAATTGAGCCAAACATTATGATAGTTTGAGGGGGAATACCAAGAACCTATCCTAAATCTTTAATCTCTCATACTTTTCTTTCTTTTCTTAAAATAAAATCTTTCATATTTGAATCAATCCCTATTGAAAATTTCACAATCATGTTCGTTGAGAACCCTTCCTTTTGAATTCATGAAAACAAAATATTCTTGATTTTTGTCGAGAGTTTTCTTAAGTGATCCGTTCGCTTAAGATGTCATTAACTATAGGGGCTTGTGCTTATAGGGAACTTAAAAGAACCCAGACTTAAAATAAACCCTATTTGACTCTCATATCAATAAGGGAATCTGTTGATCATCATGCAAACCTGTAGATCAAACAGAAGTTATTTATTTCTTTAGTTTATTTAATTAAGCTTATTATCTAGTAGGGTATTACCTTTTAGGGTGGTCCATTACTCGCGGTTAGCTCGATTAACCAAACTGTAGGAATCAATGAGATCAGTTTGACCCCATTTTCTTTAAATTAAAATACTTAATTTTCTAAATACAATATTACACTCAATTAAACTGCAGCCAGCCGTATGACGACCTACAAGATGTTGATAAATTTGCGAGAAGGTATGGGTAGTGCCAAAAATTCATATTGATGATGCACCAACCGTCCCATTAACATGTAGTTGATTATCAACTCTTGGTCATTTGCACTCTAGATACTCAATATCCTTGATCCATTTCCCCTATTAGGCTTGTCACAGTGGATTATTTCTATAAGTGGGTTGAGGTGAAAGTGCTAACTCGGATCATAGCTAAGATCATTCAAAACATCATATGGCCAGTTTTGATATGTTAGTATCATTTGTCATTTGTTCTCATCACAAGCAACAATGCATAACTCGTCAGTTAAGGTGTCAAGGGATTTTTGATAAACTTAGGGGATTAACATAAAATGCATATCTCTTCATCACCCATGAGCAAACATACAAGCCAATATTGCAACCAAGATCATATTAAACCCATAGAGAAAAAAATGTTTGGGGAGCTAAAAGAAGTTAAGTTGAAGTACGACACTCATTTTATGAGCGACTCAAATGACTCCTTCCATCATAATTTGACAAACCCCATTCACACTATCTCACAAAACGAGGATTGTGTTACTGGTCAAGTATAACATTAACAACTAAAAGGTAATAATCGCTTTTGCTTTTGAAGGACAAATATGATCGAGTGACAAAAGATAAGTGTCGACACTATTTTTGGGGGAGGAGTTACCCGTTGGAAGTTGTCGGTCACCGGAATCAAAATCTCATCGCCCGCTTTGAAAGAATATTTTAATTTACATATATATTTAAGTTTTAGAAAAATATGAAAATCAAACTGACATATATTTTTCATAGTTTAAATGAAAGAGCAATGTACCTCAAACGTTGTATCTATCTTGAGAGATAAACACAAAACGACTTGAGGATGAGGCTCGATCAAATAAACTAAGAAATATATGACATCCATTTTATTTGCAAAACCATTTTATTTGCTGACAAGTTTCCCTATTTAATACAAAGAATTAAATAGGGTTTATATTAAGCTGGGTTTGAAAAGCTTTCTATAAGGGCAAACCCCTATAGTTAATTACATTTTATATAACCGAAGTTATCTAAAAAAATTCTCAATAAAAATTAGGAAATGTTATCTTCAAAGAGATCAAAGAACATGACTTTTCAACGAAATCAGACATAGAGATGTGAAAGGAGAATGACTCAAATTTGGAACATTTTGTTGTAAAATCTAAAGAAAGAGAGAGACTAGGGGATGTCATGGATCTAGGGAGAACTTCGGTGACTTTCCCGTCTATCCTATTGTTTGACTTTGATTTTGAGGAGAAATATTTAAGTGGATAATCCTGTCAATTTTATTATTTTAGGGCTCATTTGTGTGAAACGATCACACAAATAGCTTGGAAGATGTGAGGGTTTAGGTCGCGACGAACGACAACCTCGGAATCCTGAAATAAGTTAGGTCTTATATTGCACACCATGATTGTGCAAAAAGCCTAAAGATGAGTTGAGGATTTATGTTGCATAAGAAAATAACCTCAAAGTCCTATGACTTAATTGTTTATTTCTAAGGAAAGAAATATGTTGTTATAGATTTTCTTACTGTTGTAGATGGTCATGCTGCCCACAATGCTAGATCTAAGCTCCTTGTCATGATGAGTTTAAGTTTTCTAATGTGTCAAGTTATGATGTCAAACTAGATGTCTTGATAGTTATGGTCCTTTAAATATTATGGGGGATATTAAAGTTGATTAGAGTGACACATGTTGGGATCCTACGTTTCCCTCGTTCCGACACCACTATTTTCTATCAGATTCACTTAGTCCAAATGAAACTTAATGAATCAACTTAATGAATTTCATACTTTCATTTAGACCGTGAGAAATCTCGTTAGCAACCTTAAGTTACCTCCTCCGAGGAATTCCCGATCATTTGATAGAGACGTCTTAATTTAGTTGCAATTGTTATTTTGTAATCTTTGCGATTAAATTTTGAGTTGTCTTTATATTTTGAATGTTGTGACTGTTAATTTTATCTTGGTTGATTTTAGTTTTGGTTTTTGTTTGGTGGCTATCCTAGCAGTTGTAATTTTCATACAAGGTGACATCGTTTGTTTAGCATGCAAGTTTTATAAAAAGTACAGTGCATAAAATATAAGAAAAGACGATACTGCAAACTGTAAAAGCGTACATGGCGAGTCTTCTCATTCCATCACCTGAAAGTTCAGTACTTGAAAGGCATATATATAATATTACAAGGAATTTAAATTGCATAAGTAGATGAATGTTTAGCTACCAAACCCCAGGCTATGATTTTGTTGGATCTTGGAAGATCCAAGTGGATAATTTAAGAACAAAATATAACAAGTCTAATTTGCCCTTTAGAATGTCCAATAGATTTCAAAATGCTTGAGGCATGACCATGAACCATTTTGAAGATCTCTTGAAATGTTTCGAGTTCATTTTGGACTTATCATGTTGTTCCATAAATCATCCGAAGTTGAAGTCTGACTACCCGTTGCTCAGTAGAACTTGACAATTTGACTATCCCAAGGATATGATACTCGATTCATTTGATAGTTATGTGAGTGTGTGCCCCTGAGACAAGTTTAGGTCATTTAAGATTTGGGTACCCGAAAGATTTTGTACCCACCATTAAAGTTAGGCTTGTAATGTTTAAAGAATGTTCATAATTAGTTATCTTATCTTTTACAAACCTAAATCCGATCAATTGAAAACTTTTCTAAACTTCATTAGACACGCTCAAATATCAAGCCTAGCTCACTATCAAGCCATAATGGGTGAAATGGTGATTATCAAAATTATCAAAATTTTAATTTAAGTAATGTGTATTCTTATCAAATGATCAAACCATCCTCAACTTTGGGCTTAAGAAAAGTAAATTGTCATATTTCTAGCTTAATCTCATTACTTAAGAATTATTTGATCTTTATTTTACTTTCAAGTCATGAAGATTAGGAGGATTATGATTTTGTTGATGTTGTGCAAAGGTAGTGAGTGTGCAAAGGTAGTGAGTGGGGTAGTGAGTGGGTTTCTACCTTTTAATTTCATTGTATTTCAATCATCCAAACATGTTTATTAGGATCAAACTTACTCATTTATCCCGTGTTAGTCCTAAATTTTGATTAAGGCACCAAAATATAAAATTACCACTTCCCCCTTGGGGCATTTCACCTCATAACTCACTAAACACAACTCAAATGAGTTTGAGGGTTTAAAGTGTCATATCCATGAGGGAATTATAATGTTAGAGGAGAGCATGTGGACTAAGTGAATCTGATAAAAAAATTATTAGAGGTTTCCTAAGGTCAGGGAAACACTTAGGTAAATTTTCATGATCTTTTGAATTAAACTACTACTATTATTATTATTTAATTTTTAACCAATTTCAATGATTAAACTAAACATAAAATAATATTTCTGATTACAAAAATCATTTTTATATTTTTTAATAGACTTCTCTGAGTTTAGAAAACTTAGAGAGTCAAATCTTATATTTTTGTGATTTTTAATTTATTTAATATAATTATTTTAATGGGAAAATAAGGAAAAATAATTTTTAAGCTTTTAAAATTTATTTTTAACTTAGAAAAATTAGGAAAAATATTTGAATGAGTCACAAATGATCGGAGAATAATTAGGCACATTTTGAAATATTTAATTATTCTTAATTATTTTAAATCCAAAATGTGGCTAAAAAATCAAGTATTTTACCAAAAATAATTTTTATTTTTCCTAAGTGCCTCTAATTACAAGGAACTTAGAAAACCACTTTTCATAATTTTCCCAAGTGTATTTAATTTATTATAATTATTGTTGTACAAAAATACAAGGTTTCTTAGAAAATCAACTTTAGTGCTTAAACTAAGTCAAATAATTTTGAAATTTTTACAGTTGGTAGATATGATTTTTATGAACAATGTGGGAATGATTTTGTCAATTTTTAATATATGTTTAATTTACATAAATTCATGGAAGATATTTACATTTAATTAAGTATAGAAATGTACAAAATAGTTCAAAGCATCACAATATTTTTCCTAGATTTCTTTGACCACAAGAAACTTACTAAATTTATTCTCATAATTTTCCAAGTGATATTTTGATTTATATAATTAAAGTAAGTCAAAATGGTCACCCTAGCTTGAAAATTAGGGTTAGAAGTATAGAGATGATCTCTGAATTTGGAAAAATCATAGAACATTCCCTCTGTGATGAGGAATAAACCCTAAAATTTTCAAACCATGGTGATCACTCCTTAATCATGGAGAGTTAAAATACCTTATAGGTTATTTAATTAATTAAAAATCATATGTTTGTCAAATAATTTTTACTCTTAGTCCACATTATTTTCCTCTGTTCAATGAACAGGAGGGTATTTTACTTTTATTTTTATGATTTTTCTATAAAAAGTTATGAATTTTTAAAGATCTGTCATTTTTTTAATTAAGAAAAACCTTAATTTTCTATTTATCCCAATCACACGCCACGTTATCCTCATCCTCCTCGAGGCGCCACACGTCGTCTCTTGGTTTGGTGTTGCCATCTAACTTGGCAGCCATGAGTCCCGCTGTTCACGCACGAAGACTTCGTCCAACTCGATCTCATCCGCTCATCCAATCACAGTCGATCAGACGGATCTCTATCATCGTCCCCGATAGCAAAAACCCGTGAATCGTCCAACTTTAAACCCTAAGATCTCAGCCTAAACTCAACCAAATCACTTCAAGTTTGTTTCTAAACCTTCATCTACTCAAGACGAGTACATCTATATGGTTACATTGCTTTGAATTGCAAGTTTTCTTCACCAAAAACCAAACCGAGCCCAAAATTAGGGTTAGTGAGCTATACCGTTGCCCAAGAGGTGAGGCCTCGATTGGGTACTTCTGGAAGCTTCAGTGGAGTCTGACAAACCTTATGGATGTGTTTATTTCCTCTGATGAAGGCTCCAAGTATGAGTTCGATCAAAGGGTGGAGCGGCCTTGGTCTAAGGATAGGTTAGAGGGCTCAACATAGGGGGATTTTGATGGGGATCTTCCTTTCTTACTCTGGTGAAGCTCAGGAGCAAATCAATTTGGAGTTTGGGGGTGTTTTTTGAAAGGTTAAATTTTGCCCTGATTTTGAGCTCAAAAATTGAGCTCAAGTGATGGGGAAGAAGTGATGGGGAAGATGGCTTGATGGGGAAGATGGCTAAAGGATGGTTGCAATAGGGTTAGGGAGTCTTGGAGGAGCTCTGGAAAAAGTTTTAACAGAGTTCTCCAAAGAAAATTTTTTTGATCCCCTTTGAAGCCATGGAGGAGGGGTTTAAGTAAAATAGCCTAGGGATGCTTCCCTGGCATCCAATTGGGTGTAATGTGGGGCTGAGGTGGAGGGCTTCAAGATGCTAAACACCAATCAGAGCTAGACACATTGGATGAGTGAAATTACACAGAGCTAGACACATTGGATGAGTGAAATTGGGTTTGAATTTAAGCACAGGGGCTCTCAGTTTTGGCTCCTCCGACGACTAGGGTGGCTGGCCATGGCAGGGGAGGTGCTTAGGTGGCTTAGGAACCTCAATGAACTCTGTTACAACAATTAATTTGGGCTGGTGATAGGTCCAAAGATATCTTTGGCTGAAGAAATTTAGGAAACAAATACCTTGATTTAGGGGGCCTTTGGTCCATGGCTCATCTAGGATGGGTTATATATGGGTTAGCCTGGTCCAAAGGAGAGCTTAGTGGTTGTGGAGTCATCAATTTGGTGGCCTTAGGATGACTAAGTTAATTTTGATACATGGGTCCAATTTGGGTCCAAATGGCCAAAGGTTGGGTTTGGGTTAGGCTAGCCATGACTTTGAGCTTAATTAATTGATCAACATTGTGCAAATGATTGTTATGAAGATTTTTTGTGAAGGATTGAAGGGATTTTGAGTTCAATTGAAAGTTCATTTTGAAGGATTTTGGGATTTTGGTCAATTTGGGAAAGTTGGGCTAGACTTGGGTCTAGATTGGGCTAAGGTTTGGCTAAGTCCAAATTGATGGTTGAGAATGGCCTAAGGGAATGTCATGAAGAGTTTTCAACATCAATTGGGTGCCAATTTTGGGGTTAATGCATTCAATTTGGTGGAATTTGAAGACATAGCCAATTTGGGTCAAATTTGGGTCAAAATTAAATGAAATTGAGGCTTCACCAAGGTCAATTGAAGGTCAAATTTAGTGTGTAGGATTGTTATAAAGAGTTTAGGATTCAAATTGGGGAAATTTGAGTAGGCTATGAGGTTTAATTAAGTGAGATTATGTCATAGGGCTAAAATTGGAGGTTTGACTTAGATCAAAATTGAGCTCAAAGCATGGGTCAATTAGGCTTGGATTTGGTTTGGATTGGTCATATGAAAGGTGAATTTGAGTTTAGAATTGATATTGAGGGGAGTTGGGCCTTTAAAGACAATTTGGGGGTTTTGGTCAGAATGGTCAAATTGGCGTCAATTTAAAGGGATCAAAGTCAACAATTTATGATTGTCCTAGTGCCTTTTTTATGATAATTTTCTTACTAGCTTTTAATAGGCTAGACTCTGATACAACTTCTGTCGCGACTCAATCCGGGATCTTGATATTATAAAGACGGGAACTAATGGTGGGACATATGACAACTATCTAATAGTTTCATTTTGTAAATGAAATGATCTAAAATACAAAAGTCATTCAATTTGATAAAATTTGTACTCACAACAATTCATACAAATATTAAATTTTTACGACTAACAGAAAATAAAAACAAAACTTAATACTTTGCGGCCTGTGCTCTTGCGGCATTTTTGTACAAACTCTTTAGGATTCATATATCCTATAATAATTGTTTCAGTAAAATATTAACAACTTAAGGTGTGAATCAAACAACTCAGTAGACAAAATATTTTTAAATTAAAATAATTCTCATTTTTTAAATATTTTTGAAAAAATGTTTCAAGCATTAAAAAGGCTGTATGCATTAAAAAATACATTAAAAAATATAGTTTTCTATTTGCTTTCATTTATTTATATTATGCTTTTCGCTATTGGGAGTAGGATTATCAAGAGAAGCTTGTCGTTTACGAACAACTCATGTTTTACTCGATAAATAACTCATGTTCAATTCATTCATTAAGCAAGAGAGCCGAACATAAAAAAAAAAAATTGTTTGTTCGTGTTCAACATATTTTGGCTCGAAATTATTAAATTTTTTAAAATAAAATTTATTTATATTATTTTAATATATCTGAGATTTAGGTAGTATAAATGTAATAGATTAAAATTTAGGTGTTAGATATGTAAACAAAAATAAAAAAATAAAAAAAGGGGGAAGGGGAAAGCAGCCAATACTCTGGCCCACGTTTATATTCTTCTAGGTGTTAGAAATGTAAATTCAAAAGATTGGCTAGTATGCAAGTAAATGGCCAAACTAAAAAAAAAAGGAAAAAAAGAGAGAGACGCGGGAACGGGGCGGACGAATCGCCCAAAACGTTTAAAAACAGGATTTTTTTTTTAATCCCAGTGTTTGAAAAATTAGAGTAATTTAAAAACAGAAAAACTAACATGATTTGCGTGAAAGTATTGACTTGAGAGCTGAGTTGGATTTATTTTGAGCCAAATTTGAGCAAATAAACATACAGATTTGAGCTGCTTGAGAACAAATCGAACAATATGAGCAGAACACGAACAAACTCATTACAAGTCTAATTCGAACACGTGTTAATACAAACGAGTCAAACACAAACAAAATCCCAACTCACTCATGTTTGGTTAGTTTACTCCACGAATTGGGAATCACTATCTAAATATATACTTTAAAAAAATATACATCTACATTTTTCAAAGCCACCAAAAAGGAAGTCATCCATTTCTAATTTCATTTTCGCTTCCCTTTCATGCAAGAGTACATCGCTTACCGAGTCAATACCATATAAGGGTGACTTCATATACATGCATATCTCATATTTTATTTCTTTTATTATATTTAATATTAAAGAACATCTACTTTTGTATTTTAAAATGAATAGCGGAAATAATAAAAATTTGTAATTACTCTCAAGTCTCATAAATCAACATGTCAATTATTAAATAAAAATTATAGTACTTTTGAAAAAAAAAAACAGATGTATTTTTTTTTAAACATAAGAGTTTAATTATTTTATGTAAAATAATTTTCAGGAATTAAACATAAGAGTTATCAAAATTATTTTATTATTTTCAATAAAAATAACAAGGAATCGAAAATTTTAACATAATAATTAATAAATAAATAAAAATTCTATATATTCCATTTAAAGTTTCATACCAAAGCCAAAAGTTTCTCCGTTCTGCATTTCGAGTCGGAGCTTTTAGGCTCTCCGTTGAGCGTCTCCCTCACGCGGCTGCTATCTTGTTTCTCTTGGCGTCGCGGCTTCGATTAGGGCAAGGGATCCTTCGGCTGCCTCGCGTTCTCGGCGTCGCCAGCTTCACACGACAAGGTGATTTGCGGCTTTCTCTTCCCTTTCTTCTTCTATCTCTTCTTCTGCGTCATCTTCTATGATTAGGGCACTATTCTTTCTCTCTCTATGTCTCTCTCGCGTGGAGTGAAGGGTTGAGACGAGATAATTACTCGTTAAAGTTTTAGAAGGCGGTGAGGGTGCCGCTCGGACGACCTTCACAGGCGCCTTTAACATGTAATATCATTTTTTGTGTTAGTTTAGTTTTTCTAAAGTTTGAAAGGTTATTATTACAATAGGAATCACGGTAAGTTTAAATGCACTTTGACAAATTACTTGTAAACCTATGTCCTCTATGATTTCACATTGTGGAACGATTACTAGCAAGAGCTTTTTGAGGGCTATTCTGATGACCCTCATGTTGAACATCACTGTCTTATCCACGTTGATCGTAATGACGCCAAAATTGTTCAAATAAGAACATGTTTGAAGCCTAAACTAATCAAACTGGATTGCTAATTGGGTTAGACCTTTTTTCTCCTTCATGGCATGGGAGAGCCTAAACTCATCATGGTGGTTATGACACTTTCCTATCCATGTGTGAGCTTCTTTTATGCTATGTAAGAGAAGAAATGGTGCCTAAATTAATTCGACAATCCAATTTGATTAGTTTAGGAATGAATCCTTTTTCTCCGTTGCGTCCTATTTAGGGTCTGTTTGAGGCAGCTTGTGCGTTTCAGGATAAGCTGATTATACTGAAATGCGGTCCGCCCGCGGGCCGCAGGGGTCAATCCGCGAGACACTTTCCTATCCATGTGTGAGCTTCTTTTATGCTATGTAAGAGAAGAAATGGTGCCTAAATTAATTCGACAATCCAATTTGATTAGTTTAGGAATGAATCCTTTTTCTCCATTGCGTCCTATTTAATGTCTTTTTTTCATTTAATTCTAATAAATGAAGATCATTTTTTATAAAATATGCCCAAGTCTTCCTAGTTCTACCTCTGCCTTTTTTAACATAAGTCAAAATATCTACTTTCCTATTTAGTTGGTTGTTTATATTAAAAAAATCAATAGTTAAAATAATATTTGGTACTAATTGAATATTATGGTGGTGACGAATCTGTCCCGTCCATATGTGTGATCCTCTTTTATGTGATGTAGGAGAAGAAGATAGGGGGTTTGAACCAATTTGTGGTTTGATTAGATTATATCAGGCCAAAAACATGATCTGACTCAGTCTATTTTGATGTCACTGGAATCAGCTCAACAAAACAGTCTTTTCAACCGTAAATTTGTGTCTTTTGATACCCAAAATAAATTTTGATGCTATAATTGGCTCTCTACTCGATCTTTTTGAGTTGATTTAAATGCCTTGGAATGTATCTTTTCAGATGAATACTATTTGATCGTATAGAAATTTCTGTTATCCTATGAGATTTATTTAGTTGGCTGTTAATAAAAAAAATACAATAGTTAAAATAACATTAGTTGCTCAAAGTAAAGTAATATAGACAAACATGAAATTAGGTGCTTTTAGATCTCAGCTATGATTGAGATAATATTAGTGTATTTGTTCAGATTCCCATATCTCTCTCCTCTGAATTTTTTGTTACTTTAGCTCATGTAATCAATACATTATATCTTCTCCATTCACAATATCTTAATACCCAAGCTTCTATGATGCTTCTATCCCTTGAGATGCTCTTTATTTTTCTCTTTTACATGGCCTGTTAATATAGACACCCTGATTCATAATTCTGTAGATGTCTTATCCCATTCTTGCTTGGTGTCCTTGTTGGCCTATCCACACAATTGACATTAGTAGTAGTCTGAATCCATCCCTCCATAGAAGTGAAGCTAGAATTTGGCCAGTGCGACATCACATTGAGCATAAGTGAAAGTGATATCTTTTTCTGTAGATATATAGGGATGGATTTTGAATTGGCTATGTTATAGTTTTCATTGGAAGTAAAATTTACCCTGGCTATTCTTGAATGGAAATGTATAGTCTATATTTGCAGTTGTGTAGAACTCGATACTTTGATCTTCATTAATATTTTCAATATTTTCTATCAGTTCTGTAAAGCTATTAGCTACCTATAAATGATAGCTTGGATAGCTTGAGAAGAAACTTTATGAAATTTTGAATCTCCAAAGTAATATGCCAATTTGATTTTTTTTTTTATTTGTTTTATAGATAAAGCAAAAATTAGTGTTAACTTTATTTGGAGATTTAGGTGAAGTTACAATTAACAGTTGTATGGTTGGCATGCTTTGTCGGAAGATGAGAATAGCGAGATGGAAGATTGGGATGTTTTAAAAATAAAAAAGAAGAAGAAGAAATATGCCAATATGATTGAAAGAAAAATAGGATTCTTTCTTGTTATTGGATTATAAATCTAATAAAAAATCCCATTTCATTTTCTCGCTTTTCCACCTTTTTTTTTCCTTTTCTATCGCCTATTCTCATACACTTATAAAATCCTTCTTCCTTTACTTATCTATGAGATATACATAAAATTCTGAGATATCATATATTCAATATTCTATAGGTCTTGCAATATTCAAATACAAAAAAGAAACAGTAAGAAAGTAGTATAAATGAGATGGAAAAAAGAAGAGAACAAATGAAGTATCAAAAATAGAATATTCCAACAGAGTGCTTCAAAGGGGTGTTGGTTGGTTGGTATTTTCTTAGTATCCCCTTTCTTTCCTTCTTGGATTCGAACTCAAACACATACATAAAAAATGCAGTATGCAATTTAGATGAGAATATATAGATTATTTCCAATTAGTCACTGTGGATGCACAAACAAAGAAAGTTTGTTCAGAACTCAAGAAGACGTGTTTTCATTTGAACCCAAAAAGTACTCTGTCAAGGTAATTGTTCATTGTTTTGTTTATTTTGTTTAGAATAAACAAATACAATTTATGTGCATTCTCGGCTAAAATATGGGCACTCTATTCCATTTTGTTGATCACAAAAATAACAATCGAAAAGAAAATAAGAAGAGTATGGTCACTCTTCAGATACTAAATAGATATGCCAATTTGATTTTTTTTTTTGTTTTATAGATAAATAAATAATTAGTGTTACTTGTTAGTACTCATTTATTAAATTTATTTGGAGATATAGGTGAAGTTACAATTAACAGTTGTAGGCTTGTTTTGTTGGAAGATGAAAATAGGGAGAAGGAAGATTGGGTTGTTTCGATAAAAAAAAAAAGAAAAAGGAAAGTGAAAGTGTTATGTTTATTTTGAAAGTAGTATTCATGGATTGAGTGGATTATTAAGAGCCGTAATTTCATATTTTTATTGAAAAATGATTCTCTATATTTCTTCATATTTTGGATATAGTGTGTGTGGTTGGTAGTCATGTTTCATAATGAAAGGTCAAGGAGAAACAATTAGTTGATATTTCATGATGGTGCTATGTGGCCTCAGGGAATTGGGAAATGCGATTATTACAACTTCAACTATGACCCATCTTAAAATTGCTAATAACTCTAGATTCATGCCTTGCTCAAGTTGTGGTTTAGATACTTATTAATTGTAGCTTATGTGTTTTTAGAGGTGGAAAACCTTTTTCAATGCAAAATATCATTGCAGCTGTTGACACAGCCTACGATATGCTTTTGTTATAGTTTAGTGGGAGGGTTCTACTCATGTTGCAACAAATTAATGAAGTAGCGGGGAGACCTAATGTGTTAAAGGTTAATCAATGAAAAAATTATTTTGTTGATGTATGGTACTCTTCTCTGCTTGATTTTATTGCATTATATATATATAATTCTGAGTTTATTGTTACTTTTTAAGGCAAAAGGCACTTTTTGAGCAACCCCTTAGTTTCGCAAAATTTTGGGGGTTACCACTCACCTTGTTTCCACTTGCAGATGATAATTTAGTCTGGTTCAGCTCAAAGGCTATTGAGCCTGTTTGATGCTTTCCAGGACATTTGATGCCTGATTGAGGATGTTTCACTATCCTTGACTCTCCCCTTCCCCTTTTTAAAACCCTAATCCATTAGCTGTCTCATCTCTACCCTACATTTTTTTCTTGTTTTTTTTGTGGCCATCGCTTGAGATCATTTTTGACCTCTTCTCTTCCTTCGTTAGTGATTTTTCCGCTGCTTTATTCTTCTACGTCTGTTTTCAATTTTCAGTGATGTTTTTAGAGATTCTTTTAAACTTCTGTTAACTTCATTAAATTTCTTATTTGTTATCTTTTGGAGGATGAGATGCATGGACGATATTTGTAAAGCATGCAACAGAGCATTTAATGTATGGTTTTTCTTTATATGATTTGTTGGCTTGTTCTCTGACCTTTCTTAGTTGATTCTTAGAGAAATAAGCGGGGCTTTTTCCAATTGCTGTGACACGTGGCTTACACTGATTTTTTTGTTATTTTTTTCGCTTGTTTGAGTGCTCTTTGCTGGCTTTGTTGCTCTCTAACTGTGTTATATGCATCGAGCAGCTTCATGCGCTCCTTTTGATTTGCATGCTAACTCTGTAGACCATTCAGTTCATTTTCTCTCTATAAGTTTTGAAATTTTATATGTAAATATTGCAACATATATGTAGAAATGTGCAGGTAAATTTGATTTATATTCAGATCTATGGCTTTGCATTTCACCTCTTTTAGTTTCCTCTTTTGTTGTATATTCATGGTTAATTAATAATAACCATTTAGCTGCGTAGAAAGTAGCTGTAGAGTGACCCAATAGTTTATATTTAAATAAAAATCATCATTATGTTCTTTTTTTTGGATTTTTTATGAAGATGTTTTTAAAATATATTCAAACTAAAGTGCCTTGGTATGTTTTTTTTTGTAAATGGTATAATTTTAATAGGTAAGTCGTCCATTTAAATACGTAAAAAATTAAAACAATGGATAAAGTATTTGAAAATAGATAACTTTGAATTATTAGAACAAAGATTTACAGTGTGTGTGTGCGTTTGCGATATAGATAATGATATGACTTCTAGAGTTAAAGTTGGTAAAGTTTAAGAAGTGCCACATGAAATATTAATGTATGATAAAGTTTTAAAGACAAATTAAAGAATGATTATTTTAGCAAGATTGTTACTGTGACATCTTTTGAGGATATGGTGATTAAAAGTAAACTTAGATGGCTAGGGTTTGCATATCAAAGGATAAAAAATGCGTCCATTATAAATGTTGATAAAATTAGCAGAGATTTAGGAAAGATAAGTAGATTTAAAATTAGCGGAGATTTAGCAATGATGAGTTATTTATAGAAGTTTTGTCTATTAATTACTAGACAACTGGGATTTGCATTGTTTGTATTTTGACTAGTTTTCATGTGATTTGTTAAGCATGTAGGGATATTGAAATATGCATTTGTTTCGATATTTGAATCTGCTCTTCTAGAAGGTGTGCACGGCACATTTTTTAAGTTCTAATGTTTATGCTTACTACTTGTAAAGAGATACCAGTGTTAATCTTTATTATTAATATTTTTCTTTATATTACATTTATATTTTGCTAATTTTGTTGTTTTATTAATTGCCTTGTAATGATTTTTTTCTTCAAAAGCGTATGATGTTTAATACTTATTAGATATTTGCTCGAGTTAATAAAACATCCATTGTTTTTGTGCTTCAGACTTGAAATCAGAAAAAAAAATCGGCTTGGCTTCACTTTTGTTATTCGCAACATTGCGTAAAAAATCCATTCGGAATATTTCTGTAGAATCTGTAATGGTTCGGCCAATTAAGAGGGAGCGTAGCAGCACAGAGACTACTGAGGTTGAGAAAGATGCGAAGTTGCAGGTTAAGACCGAGCAGGGAGCATTGGAGAGAAGAGCTCTGCGGTCACGGTACCTTGCTGTTAAGAATCTCATTAGCAGTATGTTATCCTTCAAGTTTTGTTTTTGGTTTTCCAGGTTGTTCTTTTAATCTCATATTTATTCTTATTATTTGTTGTGTATTATGGGTCTTTGTAGATGAGAGGGATGATATAACTCGTCAAGATTCTAAGCGGTTCAAATCCATTATAACCGAGGTTGAAGCCTTGCATGAAAATGGTATGTTCTTTTCTATTTTATGGCCTTCAATTTTTTCTTATTTATACTGACCTTGGTCCGATATATGTTTTTCATTGAATATCTACTGACCAAAAGGAGAAGAATATTACATACAGTTGTATCCACAAAGAATGTGTCTATAATTTCCTTATGCTTTATGAATAAGCTATGAATAAGCCATTCATTACTATTTTACCCAACAATCTCTCTCCTAATACTGGGACAAGGATTATCAGTTTAGTTTTGTGCGAGCAGTTAATATCTAAATTGTTTCCTCCTAATAGTTGAGATAGCAAGTTTCGGATCACAAATTTAATGTTTAATTCTTTTGAAATCTGTAGTTTCTTATTATTTTAAAGTAGTTTTGTGCATACATATTCACTAAGGAAATAAACAAAGAAAGCTTGTCGAGCCACTTTTTTTTAATACAAAAAATAAAATTTTGTCATAGTGGTCAGTTATAAGCTGTAAATATTATAGTCATGTTGTGAGGTGAATCCAAACATAATCACAAACTATAAGAGGGCACCAAAGTCTCTAAACTTGCCTCAAAGAATGCAAACATAAGTATTATTTATTATCAATGAGTCAATGGAATTTTGTTATGTTGAATGAAAATAATTTGCCAAAAATACTGTTTATAATTGCAAAAAATGAAAAGTGCCTTCAACCGAGACGTTCAATAAAATTCTCAAGGCATGTGCCTCATGTGAAATAATTGGGATATACACCCTAGTTTAGTTAGGCATGCCTCAAGTTGTGCTTTAAGGCATTTTCAGTGAGATAAACCTCAATTTATTATATTATTAGTGTTGGTTTTTAGCTTATAATCTTTTATCCTAATTGTAATATGATTTAGGCCATTAAAAAATGTATAAAACTGCGAAACTCAACGCCCACCCACCCACCTTACCTTCTACTTGGGAGCTACATGCCACATGGAATCCCACCCATGCGAGGTTTCATCATTGTTGCTGTTTGATGCCAAATCTTTCCTGTCACCACTGCTTTATTGTGGTGATGGTGTTACCATTTTCACTATCATCATCACCATCGCTGCCTTAATTGGTAGCCCTTCTTCTTCTTGACTTCTTCTTTTTTCTTCATTTCTCCTTTTTTATTATTGATTTTGAATGGACTTTTCAATTTAGTTTTATTTTAAAATGGTTCAAAGTTTTTGAAAGAGCTCAATTGGAAATCTGGCAACAATTGATAATGATCCGGCATGGAAGCTTGGTGTTTTAAGTATAAATTTTAGAAGTTGTGAGGCATACAGTTATTTGAGATATAGTTATTGTGATGAAAGAAGTTGGAGGTGGTATCATAAGAATACAAGATCATTTCATTGACGCTCACAAAAAAAATTTATCATGCACCAATGTAATCAAATAAGCAAAAAAAGAAATTCATGCTTACATGAATATAAATCTCAACATGTTTATCACAAACTTCAAAGGCAATTTGATGATGGGCTTGATTGTCGGTTTTGTTATGATAGTGGGCATTGTGGTAAAGATTCTTCCTTTCCTAGGCCATAAATCTATAATAAAAGTAAATATAAGTCAATATGAAATAGTGGGAAATAAATTGGAGAAGAGAAAGCATCTTTTAATACTCCATTTCTTACATTTTATATATTGATTCAATACTTAAAAAACTTGGGAAGTCACTAATGTATAAGAACGCTTTGACTAATAGCAAGAAGAGAAACGAATCATTTGAATCATTGTTAAGTTTTTACCTTGACGATGAAGCTCTCTTAAAAAACTCTTTACACTCGCAACAACTAGCTTTGCCATTACATGCTTTATTTTAAGCAACATCTTAGAAGCAAGATAATCTTTGGAGGCCATGTTCACCCATACAGTGGTTAAATTGTGCTTGGGAAAAAAAAATGAAGGAAAAGTGAGATTGTTTTGAATGAAATTGCATAGGTGTCACGATATCATGATTACTAGGCCCTTTGTTCATTTAGTAAGTGTGGTTGCTACGGAGAAAAAAAAATGTGATGAATTTCATTTATAATGCTATGAATGAGGCAATAACAAAAGATATTGATGCAGATGAGTGCAGCTACAAGAAAAATTTGGAGATTGTAGATGAGAATAGCTTTAGCTTTAATTGCATTGATATTTGCTTGTAATTAGATATTATTTAAACCTCAATGTCAAAATTATAGAACAAGTTCACCAATCTAGAGATTATATATTTTTTTTTGTACCATTGTATTGATATAATAATTGTTGGTTCAACATAGAGAATGGAAGATTGTTCTCCAACTTGTAGCTTTTGGAAGCAAGGAAAGATTCTTTGGATTACAGTGAGCTAAGGAGACTATAGCCAAACATTCCCTTAGTAGTAATCCTAGTTTCTACGCACTTTTGATGCTTATTTTCTAAGTTTTTCAATTTATATTATGCTCATGATATTTTCTTACTTAAATTTGTTGAGTGATGGATTTAACTAGGAGATCACACTCTTGAATTACAAAGAGTTGTAATAAAAGTGTTTGGTCTTAAATGGTGGTTATCAAGGTGTGAGAAAATTTAAATATTTATAACCAAGTTCATAACAATGAAGGAAATCACTTTAATATCATAAGAATACATCTACTATTTTACATAATTTATAACAAGAGATTTAAATGCAAACATTTGAGAAAAGAAAATTTTGCAGGGATGATGAAGATCTCTTGGCTAGTGATGCTGTCTTATTAGATGATAAATGATTTGTGGAGAATGAAAATGAAGTTTTACTATCACAATTATAAGAGCAATGTCTCAGTTGATCTTTTTTCTTTTTTTTGAAGGAATAGGAAGATCACAAGTTGACAATAAAGTTACGCAAACTGTTGGTATAAAATTTTATGTAATAGAAATTAAAATTCTAAATACAGTTAGAATCATAAATATAGTTTAAATAATATTCTTATTAAATTTTATTTATCAAGAAAGAACAATATGCTAAGGAAGGTTGAGTGGATGTTAGTACAAATGAGGATGTGGAAAGGGAGAAGGCAATTAACTATAATGATAATTTTGATGAAGACCATCAAAGTTATGGGAGCGGGAGAAGCTTTTGAATTCAGAGTTTGTGATCTCAAACTTCTTGCTTATGTTGAAGTGTGAGCGGATCTTTGTTTATTTTAGACTTCATGATTATTATTTAGTATTTTTATCTTTTATGATCTTTCTTTGAGTTTTTATTATCATATTTTGATTATTTTTTTATGAACTTACTTTGATGTCTTACTTTGTTATTATTATAATACTTTTTATTTCATAATACTCATTATTTTAATTGTTTAAATTTGAAGCTTATGCCTCAAAATCCCTTGAGCTATACGTCTAGCCTTACGAAAAGAAAATGCTTTAATACTTGATGACACTATTTCAAGCCTTGGCCAAAATGTAATAGCATATCTTACTAATATGAGCTGCATAATTCTTAAGTTCATTTAAGCATCAACACAAATGCATTGCACTTTATCATAAGATTGTTGCTGCCATAGACAAAAGAAAGAATCTATGGAGTTTAGTATTAATTCAGATTTCAGCTTATGGTGTAGTTCCTTTGTGTTAAGAGTAATTGTATCCTATTGGTTGATAAAGCAATTGTGTTCGACCCTTGATGCACCGACGTTGTGCTACAAATGGGTGTGCAGTGCCAACACGCATTGGACACACTAGAACATGCACATACTTAAAAATTACATTTAAATTTTATAAATAGTAATAAAATGTATAATAAAGTGTTATATTTTGATGATTTATATTTTACCAAATAGCTAATGTTTATTTTATGTATGCGATGCTCTAAAAATTATTGATGATCATATTTCTTTAATTTTTGTTAAATTTTGATTACTTATTATTTTTTTTGTACTTAATACTTTATAATTGTTTCTTTTTCTTTGCCAAGAATCTTGATAGAAAAATATGATTATTTTTTTATTCTTAATAGTGTAAGATTTTTTATTTATTTCATGTTTATTTAATTTATGCATAAGTATATATTATTTTAAAACAAAGACACATACACATTATATTGTTGTATCATAGTCATGGCTGTGTATTATATTTTCAAAAATAGACATCCTGTATCTATATCGTATGGTGTTCGTGTCCCCGTGTTTGTACTAATGCATCTTAGGTTTGACCTATTGCCAGAGTTTAAAATTAATTACATGTGATGCGCTATTGCCAATTTTGATGGCATAAATATTTTTGCAGGAAAACATGACCACTGAAAATCTTTCTGCTTTAGTGTGTTATATTTATGATTATTTTCCTGCTAGTATTTTTTCTGCAAAATGCCCCATCTGGCCATCTCATTGCTTGAGCAGTGCTTTAGTTGAATACAATGTAATTAACACCACCTCCTTGCTACTCTTCTTTTATTACTTCTTAATTTATTTTCATTGCATTGCAGTGAAAAAGCCTAGGGAACAAGTGGCTGATGCAGAGACTTTACTGGACATAGCAAGCACACTGGCAATATCAGTTAGATCTCAGAACAATGAGGGAGTGACACCATCAGATTTAGTTACTGCAATACTAAAGAAATTTGGTTGTCAAGAACATAGAGCGCAGGTTGATAATTCTCAAAACATGGTTTCTTGGGAAGATATTGGTCTTTCTTTATCGCATATTTTCACACCAGTTCCTGGATGCTGCACAATGTATGGCTTATTAACTCTTATAGCCTGCATTTTCTTATGGAATTTTTTTTATTTGGCTTGAAATAGTTCTTCTATAATTTTCATACCTTGCAAATTGACATTAGGATTGGACCTATGAGTAATGAAATTAAGCAACGGAAGCCTACAGTTTGTCGAAAACGAACTAAGCCAACTGAGAGAACTCGCCCTGAAGAGGTTTGTTGTACCAGTCTAACATTTCTTAATTATGGCCAAACTTTATGCTATTTTTGTGGTAATCTTGAAAGCATCTGTTGTTTTATCCTGAAATTTTCTTTTTTGGGCATTAAAATAAAGGAAAATTTACATAAATAGCACACAATTCTTATGTCTTTTACATATATCACATCAAAATTTTTATATTTACATCATATCACTTGGATGCTTTAAACCCATTCATGAAAGGGTGTATTTCGTTTTTAAAAAGTAGTAATTGTGCTATTTTTGATGTGATGTTAAAGATTTGAGTGCTGTGTGTGTAAATATGAGAGTTAGATGTGAGATATGTAAACACATAAGAATTTTGTGCTTTGTATTTCAATTTCCCCTAAAATTAAGCGTCAGCTTAGGCAGAAATACTTGTTTGGTAATTATTCTTGGGGAAGGTTTGGATATTTTCTCGTTCTAAAAGATTTTTGCAATGTTGATGAACTTTTTTTGTTCTCTGCAGATTGATTCTAAAGAGCAAGGAACAAAAACTGACACTGATAGTAATATGGCAACAATGTTTGACATTTTGAAAAAGAAAAGAAGGGTTCGTCTTGAAAATTTACTGTTCAATAGGTTTTCCTTTGCGCAAACTGTGGAGAACCTTTTTGCATTGTCCTTTCTGGTTAAGGATGGGAGAGCTGAAATCACAGTGGATGACTCTGGATTTCATCTTGTTTGTAAGTATAGTTTATTTTTCTTAGGTTTATTATATATATTCTTGTCTGAATGGCCTTTGTTATTTACTTCGACAGCTCCAAAAAATGCCCCCACCGCATCTGCGGTGGCCTCTGGAGTGGTCTCCTACCATCATTTTGTTTTCAGATTTGATTACAAGGACTGGAAGGTAGTGTATCATTCTCCCTTGCATTTTTAGTTGCACTTGCTTATAGGATATGATGACCTACAACAGATGCTCTTATATAATAAACTAATTACATTATACTGCACTGTGAAAGTACAAAATATTAATCTAGGATTTTTTTTAATTAGAAGGGAAGTGAGTCATGCTCATTTATTCTTCATTCGGTTTATATAGGTAATATTTTATAGATTTTCAAATTCCCAATTAGACCTTGAGGTGCAGACTTCTGTATCCTAACTTTTTCAACACATTTGAACCTTCTGTTTGGATATAATGTTTCCTCTCTAACTAAAATCATACTGAACTTTCTCTTCAGTCAAAATGCGGTGGATGGTTTGATCTTTTAGTTATAAATCAATGTGCACTTCTAGTATTTAATGATTAAGCATTAATTTCAAATGCATAAAGGAAACAACACATTTAGTATGTGACAAAAAAAAAAGCAATGCTTCGATATTTTTCATTCCAAAGATCTATATTGAATATTGTATGAAGGAAACTTATAATAGATTACAGTTATAACCACACGCATAGTTCTATGTTTACTGGCACCAAATAAGGGCATTAATTTTATTGCTCCCAGCAGAGATTGATTATTTTGTGCCAATAATAAATGCCAGTAAATATAGAACTGCGTTTGTGGTTCTAACTATAAGCAGTTATATAGTTTCCTTCATACAATATTCAAAATAGATATTTGCAATTACAGAAAAATATCGGAAGTATTGCTTATTTTTTGGTCACATAGTAAATGTGCTGTTTTCTTTATGGATTTGAATTTATTGCTTAATCATTAAATACTATAAGTGGACATTGATTTATAACTAAAACGTCAAACCTTCCACTGCATTTTTACTGAAGAGAAAGTTCAGCGTGATTTTAATTATAGTAGAAACATTATATCTAAACAGTTCAAATGTGTTGAACAAGTTAGGATACAGAAATTTGCACCTCAAGGTCTAATAGGGAATTTGAAAATTCTTTAAAACATTAAATATGAAAACCGAATGAAAAATAAATGAGCATGACTCACTTCCCTTCCAATTAAAGGAACATATATTGATTTATATCTTGTACTTTCACAATGCGGCATCATGTAATTAGTTTATTATATAAGATGTAGGTTATCATATGTCGTAAACATGATTGTCAAAAAAAGTTTGATTGTTCATAAATAATACGTTTATTATTCCATAAGCAGCTCGATCTTGTCCATTTTAAAAGCAAATGAAAATACAAGCTCTGTTCATAACAAACACAAAATACCACTGAATTCCCATGTATTTACATATCCAATACTTACATTGACAAACACAAAATACCACTGAATTCCCATGTATTTATATATCCAATATATTTTACTTACATTGTTTTTACATACATATCACCTTAGTTCTGCATGACAATGTGTATTTCTCTTTTTAAAATTTAAAATGGTGGCATTTTATATGTGATATGAAAGATTTGGGTGTATATAAATGTAAAAAAAATGTGAAAAAGCAAAGTTTTGGTGCTGGATATGTAAATACATAGGTATTGGGTGGTATGTAAAATGCCCCTAAATGAGCAAGAAGCAACTGAACCCAATCTTCCCTGGGAATTGCAAAACTTTCTAAACATGAACCTTACCTTTTAATTAACAAGCCAAGCCAAAAGTTAAGGATTATCAAAATGAAACCAATTACAATTTATAGCTTTCTTTCATATACATTTCATTTCCTGATTTACAGGCCATGATGAATGTTGTGAGACCTGGGGAAGAACTAATGCCCCATAGGAACCCTTCGAACGAGTTCTCTCAACCTGATACATCTTTTACGGATAACAAAGCCAATACTGCAACTTGCTCTACACAACCCGACGCACATACGACACCAATCAGAAAGCTGACTCGAAATCGAGGCCTTATCATACAAGAAGACTCGATTGTAGAGGACTCATTGGAGAAAGAACCTCTTTGCAAAAAGACCAGCCCTTCTCTCAAAGGAAAACGCCTCATCGATTTCTGATTCTGACGTAGGTGCTTAAACCATCAGCTGATGATATTTTAGCATATAGAATTTTGTCTTTGTTTGGTAGTTTGTCGACTTCTAACTATGGAGCTATGCATGAGGTATTGAGCCATTGGCAGGGAAGTTGTAGGAGATGTATTCACAATGCTAATTTAAATGTTCATTTTTTATTGAAAGAATACATATATTTTTGGGGGTATTAAGTTTGGATGGCTATGAAATGTAAATATTTATTGGCAGTTAATTATTATTTTGTCGCATTTGGTGTGGGTGTGGGTGACGTTATGTTGCTATTATCTGGTAGGTATTTTATATATAGAAGAATTGAGGAGGCGACTAAAAGTTGGCTTTCAAAATCAGTTTATTTGGTCTGTGTATTAACAGCCCTAAACTGAATGTTTGGAGATGGAGATTAAAATATTGCCTCTCAAAAGAACTAAATTGGAGATTGAACGTTTTATAAAAACTGCTGACAATTTTATATTGTGAGGGATCATTTGGAAGAACTTAATTGTAGCAATAAATTTAAATTTTTTAATCACCTGTACACATTATATTTTTTATGGTAATAAAAGTAAGAGAATATAATTAACAAATATTATTTTCATTAAAAGTATATTAAAAGAAGTAATTACAGATATACTAATAATATTTGAGCTCAGATCATAATCACCAACCCTAGCCGTTCAAACATTAAAGGAAGAGAGATTGTAAGGGTATCCAACCAGGAAGTAAACAATATTATATTTTTTAGAATTAATTAGCTTTTTTTTTTTTGAAAATAGAAAAGATAAAGACAAGTTTTTCTACAAATGATGAGCAGATAAATTGCAGCAATTGTCAGCAATTAATCAACAATAGTGCGCTTAAAACCTTGGTTGACACAAATCTTAAATGGAATCAGCACAGAATTCCCAGTGAACAAACACTAGACAATTATGAAAAACCCCCTTTAAAATTGCAATGAACCAAACAGCTCTAGGCTTCCGACTTTAAATTTGTATTTGACATCTTTCCCAGCTAACAAGAAGGGCTTTCATCCCCTTCATACTCAGGAGTCTAATTTTCTTCAGCTTTATATATTTTTTTGCTGGGAATTGAATTTTTGGAACTGAATATTTTTCTTTAAAATAATTAAATCTCCATTTGAATAATTCTCCACTGAAAACAACACTATTAAGAAACTAGAGGAAACGATATACATACATGCCCCTCACTTCCTATGTATTTACATATCTAAACACCTAACCCTCAATTTTTACATGCATACCATTTACCTATCCATAAAAAGTTGTTTCACTTTTTAAAAATTAAAATAGTGGCATTTTTTTATGTCAAATGAAAGATTTGGGTGGTATAAATTTAAATCAAACTTTCGGTGTTTGATATATTAATAAATAGGAACTGGGAGGTATGCATGTAAATGCCACCAAAAAAATAAAAAATATATACAAAAAAAACTTTACCCACGAGTCTAATGTTCCGAACCAACATTAGAAAATTCTACAGTTTCAATGAACATATCTATATGGTTAAAAAGAGTAAAGAAATAACATGAAGTGTAATCTACAAGAGCCTGCTAAAATAAACAACAAATTTTCCCCATCATCGCAGACAAGTACAATTAAGAGACTCCATTAATTGAATTGGTAAATATATACTTTTCATGTAAAAAACCACCATTAGAAACATGCAAATGGAAATTTACCAGCATCACCTTCCAACATACCTCTAATACAAATCCGCACAGAAATTCTGAAGAAGTCTTTTATCCGCTGCACTACCTCCATGTCGAACCCCCCAATCTAATAACCTCTTCAGAACTCGTATCCCTCGAGTGCTTATACTCGTTTCCATTTCCCTTCGTGCCACTCGCATCACCATACAGATCCTTCAACTTCGCTAAATTGCTCGAGACAGAAGCCGCCTTATCCTTACTCACATCCCGAAGGCGATCTAAGCTGCGGCTTCTGCTCCGACTGTGTCGAGATCCTCCTCGGTGGTGACTAGAATCCCGTCCACTCCTTTCATAATCCCTTCTACTACCATCTCTTGCAGAATGCCTTGATCTATACGAGTCCCTATCTTGGACGTCTCGATCACTATGACTGTCATGGTCGTGCCTTCTATCCCTATCCCTACCTCGGTCCCGATCCCGATCTCGATCACGGTCGTGAGGGCGATCTCTGTCGGAATGGTGACGATCAGGTCCTTCACGACTGTGGCTGCGACGGTGCCCGGGGGATGACCTCGGTTCCACGCTGTGGTTTCTATCACGGGGCGGCGTTATGGTCCTCCTAATTGGGGAGGCGTCCCTGGTAGATGCACGATGAGGAGCTCGTTGTCCGAATGACACGGAGAGAGCAGCTTTCACGGAAGGTGGGCGACGAGCAGTGTCATCCCAGCCATGACGACTGGAATCGCCGGTGACGCCAGAATGCTTGGTTGGGAGCTTGAGTTTCTCAAGATTGCTGGTGATTTGACGGAGGACAGGAACCGGGACCCGAGGGAAAAGTGTGTCAAAATAATACTGCACCACAGAAAGGAATGGCTGAAGTTATATCTTGACCAAAATTTATTAGTCTTATCTTTACTGCAAAGCAAAACAAAAGATACGGAGAGAGGACCAAGAAGATAATAGGATTTCTCTGATTTTATGGAAAAAAATATACATGCATACCACTCAATTCCCATGTATCTATGTATCTAACATCTAAACTTCAACTTTTAGATACATGCCACCTTACCTATGTATAAATAAGCGCATTTCACTTTTTGAAAGTCAAAATGGTGGAATTTTTTATGTGATATGAATAATTTGGGAGGTATAAACATAAAAACTAAGGTCTAGATGTTAGATATGTAAATACATAAGAATTAGGTGGTATGTGTGTAAGTGCCACTATGAAGTTAGTACATGGTTCTCAAGTAACAAGCTTGTGCACCAAAAAAAAAAAAAAACAGGTGAAAGAAATACAACTAGACCGAAGGTCACTGAACATAATCCAGATTCAATGAGAATCAAGCTCACTAAGAAAATTGGAGAACAAAAAGATAGGCTAGTCATAGTATATAGGGTCACATTCAAACTACTGAGTTCTCTCAACAAATGCTTACTAAAAATTAATGAATTCTTACATCAACCAATACAACAAACATTTTTCATTGATAAGTAGTATTTTCTTTGGTTTTTCTTTTTTTTAATAAATGATCCATTTCAAGTATTCTAAAATGCAACAAAGTCGTCCAAAACTCCAGTTTTTGAATTTAACACATGAAGCTAAGTAAAGAGATCCACGCCATCACATGTTCAAAATCTTGCAGCCAGCATTATTTCCGGAAAATAATAAAAATAGGAAAGTAACAAATATGACCCAGAATTTTTGCCTGAAATCAAGCAAAAACCATAAATAGTGATGACTATACTTCATTTCGAGGTCAACATTACAAACCTCTCAATACTAAACTGGAGACAATGATGGCCTCTTCTTTCAAAGCAACCTTCACACGAGAACCCAGGCTCAGAAATAATGCATTTGCATTTTGAATGAGCACAATAAAAGCCATTTCCTAGGCACAGTATTCTGAATGCAGACATATAGAACACGAGCAAGAAGCTGATCAAGTAAAATTTGACTATACTTGCACTTTATAACAGAAAATTAAATTTTCATGTCATATGAAAAACATTAAAAAAAAAATAAAACAGACCTGTCCGAGCAGAAGATCTCGTACATATACCCCCATGGTTGTCATTCGACCATTTGACCCAGGAGAAAATTCCTGCAAGTAAAGAGAAACTTTAGGCGCAGTTAAAAGTAGCATTGAAATATATATATATATATATATATATATATATCTCAATAAAAAGTCTACAGAAGATTCTCCGGAATAAAAAAGATCTGCACCATCTTCAATAACTTTTTTTTAAACTATATTAAATCAGCATGCTAAGCTCTGTCAAAGAAATAGAAGAAAGGCTGCTACCATCCAATTATAAGAATGAACATAGACATCTAACATCTTGAAGAAAAAGTTATTATTATAATAAAGCAATGGTCAAACATATACAGACTTACACTATTATTTAAAATAAGAAAATTAATGTCATAAATTTCTTCAAAGATTGTCCAATGAGAAGTGAATTCATTGTCATCGTAATTAAAATACCTTTCTAACTGAAATAAGCACTGAAATCTTTATAAGAAAATTTGGAGTGAGGATAGATTAAAACCACTTCGGACAATAGGCCATATCAAACCAATTCTGATAATAAAATCCATCCTCACTCCAAATTGTTTTATATGTTTTATTCCCAATCATATAAAAAATCTACATGTAATGATGTAAAAGGAAATCAACAGAGCACTGAAACTGAATCAAGCCTCCTGCAAAGAAGGCTAAAAATGAAATGGTCCTCTGTAAAGGAAAGCAGCCACCGATATAATTCTTACGAGTTGAACATAAACTATTTCAAAACTACAATCAAATTAATTATGGCGCTAATTGACGAATAGCTAACACTGCTGCCGGGCGGATTTGAATATATGTTCAAAAGAAAAAAAAAAGAATGCCCTAAAAGAATTAACACAAATGGCACCTCTTGAAGAAATAATCGTTATTGGAGAAGTTTTAAATGGACATATTGGTAGAGTGGTAGAAGGTTTTATAAGTATTCATGGTAATTATGATTTTGGAGTGACTAATGAATAAGTTAGTCATATTGGGTTTTGATTTAGGTTATGATTTTGTTATTGTTAATATTTAATTTAATAAAAAGATGAGCATATTATAACTTATAACCATAAATCTAAAATATAAATTGATAAATTTTTAATAAAAAATAAATCATCGAGATTGCAAAGATTATATGGTCCAAGTAAAAGTATAAGTACCAACATCGATTATTGATTTTAGATTTTAGATTTTAAAATGAAGAGTTGGAATATGAAAAATACAGCAAAATATTGCCATAGAATTAGATGGACGCACTTAAAAGACAAATAAAATTATTTGTATGAGTGAATTTTAAGATCTTAAGATTTGGGATATTCATGATAAAGCTAATAACATGTGAGAGATAAAATAAATAATATTATTAATCTAGCTACAAAAGATATGCTTGAAGAATCAAAAGAAAAAATATTAATGATAAAAATAATTGGAGATGGAATAATAATGTGCAAGAAAATATAAAAAAATGAGAAGTTTTGTTATAAAAATTATTCTTAAGAGCCTAAGAATAATTTGTGATGTTAAAAATTATATTTTTAGTAATCTTTGCAATAAATTAGAAACTAGAGAGGGTGAAAGATAAACAAAAAGATAAGAAAAGTAAAGATTTAGTTCAAGTGTATTAAGGATAAAAGAAAACTTTTCTTAGATGAGGATATTCAACATAGATATGCGATATATTTTGATAAACTTTTAATGAAGATTGTGAAAATATGATCGATTTTTGTGAACTTGATATCTTAAATAATAACAAAACTTGTTATTTCCACCGACACATTAGTAAAATGAAAGTTTAGAATGCTTTTAAAAATGAAGTGTGAAAAGACAGGACATGATAGTATTCTGATAGAAATGTGAAAATATTTATGAGATCTGAGAATTTCTTGGATTACTAAAATTTTAATATTATTTTAAAAACTAGAAAGATGTCTGATGAGTGGAGAACAAGTCTATTGATTCCTATTCTTAATAATATAGATAATGCAAAAGAGTGTGTGAATTATAATGAAGTTAATATCTCATATATTAAAGTTATGCAAGACAGTGATATTGAACATTAGTTACGACGTGAAAAATTTGTCAAAATCTGTTTGGATTTATGCCAGACAAATATACTATAGAAGTTATACATATATTGAGAGGTTTGATCGAGAAATACAAAAAGAGTAAGAAGGATCAACATATGATTTTTATTGTTTTAGGAAAAAACTTATGATAATGTTCCAAAATAAGTATTTTGGAGAGTTCTAGAAAAGAGAAGTGTTGATATTACTTATATTCAAATCATTAAATATATGTATACTAGAGTTGTTACTTGTGTTCAAACATAGAGAATGATCAAGTATTTTCCAATTTCAGTCATATTACATAAAAGACGATTTTAAGCTCAAATCTTATTGTTTTAGTTATGGATGATCTTACTCGACATTTATAGAAAGATGTACCTTGGTGTGAGCTTTTTGCTGATTATGTTATTATTATGGAGATGATTAGATAGAGAGTTTAGAAAAAACTTGAATTAAGAAAGTCAACTTTAGAGTCGAAAGGCTTTTATTTAAATAGATTTAAACTAAATACAAGGAATGTAATTTTAGTAGTAATAGATCTAGCGACGGGGTCATAACAATGAGTGATAAAGTCATTAGAAGAAGTGAATGTTTTAAATATATCGGGTCTATTGTTCAAAGTGATGGAGATATAAATGGAGATGTTATTAGTAGAATTCAAGTTGAACGGTTGAAGTGGAGTAATGTAGCGGGCCCATCATGTGATAGAAAAGTACTGTTTAAACTTAGAAAATTTTTATAAGATGGAGGTGAGACATGCAATACTTTATGGCACAAAATATTGCTTGCAAAAGAGAAGCATAAAATCAAGCAAATTTTTGCTAAGATGAGAATGCTTAGAAAGAAGAGAGACTTTACCCTTAGAGAAAAAATGCAAAACGAATATATCCGTGAAAGGGTTGGAGCAGCTCCAGTGGCTTACAAGATTAGAGAGTCACCTTAGATGGTTTGATCGCATTAAACGTCAACCATTTGACGACGCGATTAAAAGAGTTGATGTTTTAGATTTGACTTGTGTTGAAAAATATAGAGGGACCTAAAAAAACTTAAGCATGTTATGTAAAAAAATTATCTTAACTTATTAGAATTAAAAGAAAATATGGCTCTCAATAGGACACATAGAGAAAAAAATTTACGTAGCCGACCCCACTTAGTGGGATAACTACTGTAATCGGGGCATGGTTGATAGAAATAAACAATAGGGCATGCCCTTTTGTTGTTGCCATAAAAAATTGCCCATCACAAGAAATCGGATTTTCTTATAACAATTCCATGATTAAGTCAATGAGAGCTGAGAAGCAAGGAGAACTTGACAATGCAATCATCCGTGCAAAATCTCAAGAATGGCTGCTTTTAGATTTTTGAATTTTAAGTGACAAATCCATAATTATGACATTATCCACATTACCATTAAACTTACCCCAACTATTTGCTGTCCACCCTATGAAATAAGTGAAAAACGCATTCTAACATTTCGAAAAGAGCAATTCCAAATTCACAATCTATGAACCATAACAATGTTTGGTTTCTTCTAAGCAGATCTTCCAACATTGACATAAAAGCACGATCATAGAAGAATCAATCATGCAATTAAGCTAAAAAAAATGCGATGGCATAAAAATTACAGCCCACTATGATATTTGTGTGAAGGTTATCACTAACATCATCTGAATCGATATCAGCATCCAGATGTTCCATATCAAAAAAAACATCGTTTTTTTAGGATAATCAATATGAACTAAAACTCTACCTGTCTCCAAGGTGCCTTAATAACACAGATAGATCACCTTTCCACTCAATAACCCCAAATAAAGAAATTAAATAAGATCCACCACTAATTCAATAAAAGTAAACTCAACCTTATTGTTATCATCAATTCAAATACAACAAACAATGAAAAATACAATTTCTAAAACGCAATAATTCCTCTAAAATCTCTCATTTAGGTCCATAACCATGAAAACCACAGAATAATTAAAAATTCCATAAAAATGTTGATCAGCGGAACCGACAAACCATATATTTATTCTCTTGTGAGGAGTCAACTGGCTTCAAATGCTATCAGCATACAATTGTTAATAATTGAATGAAACTATCAGCTGCCTAAATTAAATGATCTATCATCAAGAATGTCATCCACAAGATAGTTCTAAAAAAGAATTCGGTCACAAAATCAGTAGACAGAATAAACTTGGTTTCTCCAAAAATTTGCGTGCTAGTTATTTTGGCAGTTAAGAAGCAAATTTGGTGTCCTGCAAACATAAATAGAAACTCATCCCAATTTATCATTTCTTTTATAGCCTCAATAATAGGCCAAAATTTACTATTTATGTTTTTTTTTTTATTTTGTAGCAATGACAGGCCAAAGTTTAGCCTACTGAACTAAAAAGTGCAAGATATGCAGATCTTAAAAAGCTCACAAGTACTTCTAAACTTGGTTTCCAACACTGAACAAACAATCTAACCAACAATAATCTTTGTGGAAAATGTTATATCTCACTTTTACAATAATCTCTCATAGGAAATGGGTAAACAAAACTTCCATAATACCTTTTTATACTTTCATTACAACCTTCTCTATGAAAAAAAATGTTGCTTGATACAAAATGACCATGTTTGATCTCAGTAAATCCTTACATACATGTCAAGTCCAATCATGAGCATTTGTTATGGTGCCTAAATTAATGTGGCACGCATTTCTTCTACCTAATATATCACCATATCCCTAGAAGTTAATAAAAATATCTCACAATGAGATGCGCCTTACCTTGTCAATAGCATGAGGCCAGTTTAGTTGTGCAAGCAAAATGAGTAAAACCAGTAGAAATAATTATGAAACAATAATATGGATATGAAGTATATACCTCTTCATCTTTTATGTAAGGATCGCACCATCCCCATAATGTCTTTGGGTCAGCAACATATCGCAGATACAAAAAACCAATCTGCACAAAAAGCTATCATGCATCAATTCTCCATTTTGCAACAAACAGATAACCAAAAAAAAAAAAAACAATAAAAAGTTTGTTGTAGTTCAAATAAAAACTGGATTTATAAAACGGGTATGGTGAAATGAAACGTGCTAAAAAAAAAGAAAAAACATGTGCAATGGAACAACACAACAAATGAACTGCAAAAAACTGAAATGTTGTGGATGAAAAAGTTTAAGAAAAAGCATGTGTACAGATTACAAGCTTCAAAGATTAGTTTTTCAACGCAAAGAAACACAAGCAAATACAAGCAACAAATTTCAGGGGCAGCTTGAGATCACCTTTGATTTTTAATTTTTGTTTATTAATCTATTTTGTTTTGTTTATGTTTTCATTTAAAATAAAATATGTTTGGTATAATATAACATGCTTAATTGTTTTTAAAATCATCCAGAATAACTTTTAGATGTATAAGTGTTTTTAAAAAAAAGCTAATTTATTTTTTAAAACAAAAAATCAAAACATGCAAATAAAAAAAGCACTAAACAATTATATTTTAAAAATAAAAGCAATAAAAAAAACATAAGTGATCCAAAATAAGCCATAAGCAAAAAAATATTAAGACATCATATAAAAACAGGTAAAAAGTACGAATCCTCTGCCAAAACAATAAAAACAGAGCAGTCCAAAAACAGAACGGTACAAGCAATGAAGTCTTTATCATACTATACAACATCGAAACAAAGTACTATAGCACATTGTAGCAACTAAACAAATGTGATCATCTCCCAAATATAAAACTGATTAGAAAAAACACACATTCCAGTCTTATCACTCAACAAAAGAATATCACAACTAAAGCAAAAAATTGGTATCTCCATTGAGTATGTTATCTAGCTAATTGAGTTAATGTTGAATAGATTGATCATTCACATAGCAAAAAATTGACAGTGGGAAGCACTTCGTGCAATGAATCGCCAAGCTCATTTCAGTTCATTTTTTATTCAATTTACAGTTTTTCATGTGCACAAATTTGCGAAAAAATACATTATATAGCCTTACTTAGACCAAGCCTTATATGATAACAATGTTTAAAATTGCAAAATTGGGTACGGAGGTGTTTTCCATTCGTGAGACAAGGTGTAAGCCTCAAGGCAATTTGAAATACAAGCCTCACAATTTGAAAATTAAATAAGTCAAAATAAGTAGGTAAAAAATAATATATTAGCATAATAAAAAAGTAACAAATTGCCTTTATATGATCGATTGCTCTTGGTAAGGCTGTAAACGAGTCGAATCAAACTAGAACCGCTCACGGCTTGAGCATGAGCTTGAGCTTGATTAATTAATTGAATTCAAGCTCAAGTTTTATTATATGAGTACGAGTAGGCTCACAAGACGAATTGATTTAATATAAAAGAGAAAAATAATATTAGTTTAAACTAGTGTTATAATAAAATGAACAATTAAAAAATAAATAATAAAAATTTCTTTGATATAAAATGTAAAATATCATTTTTTTAACATTTTTAATACTTTAAAAATTAAGTATTGAATTTTACTTTATTTAAGCACATCTTATATTAATTACTTTTTAAACAAACCTGCTCATGAGCTAACTAGTAGGATTGAGCTTGGCTTGTTAGCTCACCGAACACAGTTCACAAGCCACTTATGGAGCCGAGCCATAGCTGGTTCACGAGTAGACTTGGCTCACTTACACCCCGAGCACATAGTTGTGACATGTTATAAATGGTTTATGCTGCATCCATATTCTGTTTCTAGTTCCAGCCAAATTAGTGATTTAATGAATTAGACTATCTCTAGGAGTTCTTAAATATATCATGCATTGGTTTCAAGGCACCTCTCTATGTACAAAAACAATGTCAATCGGTTGACATCTCTAATCTAGAAGCTCTCTTAGTAACCAAGTAAGTTGCACCAAAAAAATGTGCACTGCAGAATGCTGAGCTTTATTTGAACATGCAGTTTATCAAATAAAAGATTCTATAAGTTAACCATCCATAGGCTAATGAAAAAAAATCAACATTCATTCATTTATGGTTGATTTGCTTACATACCACACAATTCTTATGCATTTATTTAACATTTTAATGTCAAAATCACATCAAAATATATGCTTGCAGAGGTGTGCGTCGCTTTAGAGAAGTTAATAATAGTGCTAATTTTAACGTGAAAAAAAGATTTGATGGTATATAAATAAATAGCAAAGTTCAAGAGTTAGATGTGTAAGTAAATAAGAATTATGCAGCATGCATGCAAACACAAAAGTGGCTGTATCGAAGAACTTACAGCTCTTATATATGGAGAATCAGGATGCTTCAACAGGCCATGCATCTGTTTGACAGTGAGCTTCATAGTAAAGAATTTGTATAAGAGACAAAATGCCGATGATGGCCCCCTACAATTTCCAGTCATCCATGGTTCCACATGATCAACTTGGTTGTAGATCTCATCAATTACCTCGTGGTATGTCTTCAACCTATACAGTTCTTTAAAGTAATCAGAAGAAAGGATGTTCATGCAAAGCACCTTCTCTAGCAAAGTATCAATGGGCTTTCCAGAAGTTTGAATTTCCATTGCTACGAGAAAGTCAAGCAAAAAAATAATCCGCCAAATCTTTACGAGAGATTATAATATAATGTTGTAGGATTGGTGTCAAACTGCAAGCTGATAAGGCATAATGGAGATTCACACATCAGAAAATTCCACCTAAAAAAAGAAAAAAAAATCAAATCTTGGAAGCTGAATTGAAGTCAATTAGCAATACAAATAATAATTAGGAAAAAAATGCTGAGACATAATGATCCAAATCATAAGTTTCAATGTAAATATATTCAAATGCTTTCACACAACACAAAAAATAAGATTTGTTACCTAAAACTGTCTAAAATTGTCAAAATATAGAAACTAGTAAAAGACTAACATATAGTTTAATGCATTCATCACTGACAGAAAAATCAAACTGATCTAAGCATTATCATGAGCAATTAATTTAGTTAATAGTCCACTCCTGTAATACAACTTTATAAATCATTTTGAACTAAACTAATTTCAGTTTGCACGATAAACTTGCTAAAACAGAATTCTCTTATCATAAATTTTGTGTAAGAGTTCAGCATCATTATGCTGATCCAGCAAAGCTATTATTAAGTGGCGCTAATTTTTATTTTCTTTATGGTGCACAAATAAATGGGTATAAGTAAATTCATTAAATACTCTCATTAAACTAATCAAGTTTCTAAACTGATGGTTCTGCGATTGTGCATTCTCACAAAAATGCAAAAAGCTCATTGTTTTCTTGATTATCCAAAACCCATTTACAAATTTTGTAATGATTCCACCAGTAAATTTCAAATTTGTTTTGGCTCTTAGAAGTTCAATTTTTAATTAGAGTTCGCAATTTCACTTTTAGACGCTTGCCCTATTACCAATTTGTTTTGCTGCGCTATTGAGGCAGATAATGAATTACTAGCAAAACTCATGGTCAAAGATTCAGAAAAAAGAAAGCAGGGATAATCTCAGAGGTACTCAAAACCCTAATTCAAACCAATTTTGATAAAAAAGAGGTTTATCCATGGATAACTGAGGCCATTAGGCTCCATATATAAACACCAAAATAAAAAGTTCATACGTGTACCCAAATTACAAAGAGGCTAAAAATTGGAGACGATTTCGAGTTTTGAATTGGTCAGAAAAAACTGCACAATTCAAGTGACAAAAATTCGACCAATGACTGCCATTCAAAGAGGTTCTGGATAAATCAAATCCAACCCTGCAAATGAAGCCAAAAGGAGGATTCAGACACAAGAAAAAGTGAGAAAAAAATTGATAAAACAAAGAAAACCTCAATTTGAATTCCACAAATTGTTCTCTTAGCAGCTCAAATCAAACTGTAATTCCATGGAATATTTAATTAGGACAATTTTATATAAATATGATAAGCATTTTGATAAAAAGCTCAACTTATCAAATAGCTTATCTGGATAAATAAGATTTATTTTATATTTTCTATCTTATGACTAGTTTTGAAATTTCATCAATTTTCATTTTCATTATTAGGGAATTCAGTGCTGTAAATATAGCTTCAAATTAGGCATAAAAAAAAATACAAATTCAATTCATTTGGCACCAGTCGCTCTCTTACTACATATTTTTTCCTCCTCTCCTTCAATCCCAGTGGCTACTAGCCCCAAGATGAGTAAAGGTCATCAGTTTCCGCTCCGTTTGAGTTCTACAAATAGGCATTCAGAAGCAAGAATTTAGCACACATCCAATAACAAACCCTGAATATAGAATCATAGGGGGAATCCAAGCCATTAAGGGTCTGTTCAAGAATTTTTTTCACGAATTTGCTTTCAAGATGGTTATCACACTTTGTTAAGCTATAATTTTCTTGTTACTTCTTAAAAATTTATGCGGTGCCAATAATATACAACCAAATTTTCTCAAGTGTGATAGATATAAGAAGGTTAATGTCCCACTTTTCTTAAAAAGGAAAAATTACAACTACCCATAACTAGGGTTGTCAAAACGGCTCGTTGTTCGTGAACAAATCGTGTTCGGCTCGTTCGCTAAGTTAACGAGCCGAACACGAACACCAACAAATATTTGTTTGTTCGTGTTCGACTCGCTTTGACTTGAAATATTACCAATCATATTTGATGAGTAGTATTTTTAAAAAATTAAATTGACTACAAGGCTACAAAGACTTATAATTAATTAAAAATATTAATTAAAAAAATAGAATAAAATTATTAAATTAGATTCAAATAATGTTTTAATATAAACAATAATTTTTAAATATTGCCCGCAATCCATAACATCTTATGACCACATGAATAGGGTCGTCAAAGCGACTCTTTGTTCGTGAACGGCTCGTGTTCGGCTCGCTAAGCAAACGAGTCGAACACGAACACATTTTTTGAGCTCGAAATATAAACAATCGGCTCGTTTACACCCCTACCCATAACAAAGTAAAAAAAATGTTTTTACTATAATTATTTTATAGCTATTTTTACAGCCAGCTCTAGTCACCTCAAACAAATCCTAACTTATTGTTCTCTCCTGTGTTCTGATGTTAGTGAATTCCTAAATTGCTCAAGGCCAAATTCAAAAGAAAACAAAGGACAGCAGAAAAACATAAGAGGAAAATTAAGTGGAACCATTGCACGCAAGCAAATCTACTTAACACTTCTTTTGTTAATCCACTACATGGCAATCACTTTTCCTTGATTATGGTATCATTATCATCTAAGATGATTACTGCATTTGATCCCCATATTAAAACTCTAGATCTATGCAAGTTTTGAAAAAAAACAAAAAAACCTGAAAAAATTTTATGAACTCCACAACATTCTTAAATCAATTTCATATCAAAATCTAATTGTATTATAATGTCAGGGTGATTATGGATCAGGTTAGTATTATAACACAAATATGACAACCATAAGATCCCATATCATATGGAATCTAAATAAATACGAAAAATTTATAAAAATCTCTTAAGACCAAATTTTTATCAAATATTTTCACTTGATCCACTGTAAGGAGAATAAATTTCCTAAGGCACGGTAGAGCTCATAAAAATAGAACGAGTACTCAAGTGAACCACAATATAAGTACCCAAGATTACAACAAAAGGTTCACACAAGATCTGGTAAGTACCCATGAGAAGGATTTATGTACTTTGAAGGGCCGAGTTGATATGATGGGACAAAGGAGATATAACTAATTAGAAGATGAAGATGAGTTGCACTTAAGTAGTAATAAAGTAAAGAAAATAAAGTGAAATCACTATCAATCCAATTTTGTAAGCACCAAAATTCTTTAAAGAGGAAGGAAGTTAAAGTTGAAGAAAATTGAGTAAAATAAGCTCATGGGACACTTGGGTGTGTCTACAATGGCTATAACTCAAGCAAGGTAGAAACTCACCAAAATAGGCCCTTTAAAGCAAATGAAGTGCAACAACAACACTTTTGGGTGAACTGAGCCTCAGTGATTACCTACAATAGGTCAAAAACACCACAGGGATGACAACTGAGGAAGTTAGATCAACTTCAACTTCATTTGCAGGAATGATTGCTACTATCATAAGATCACTTAAAATAATAGGAATGATTGCTATAGATTGGGTTGAACATATCAAATAATCTAGCTTCATTCCATGGGCAAATTGTACCACCAACAAAGCTACTTACAGCATTTTTTGGGTAATCTAATACTTGGATGGTTATGCCAAAATTTTCTTGGTTATTAACTACTAACCATTTGTAGATGTGAATGAGCTTAAAGAGAAAGCTGTAATTCGGAAGGCTCTCATATTCCTGATAAATGATTTAAATAATTCAACTCAACTTAGGGTTTTGTTTGGGGCAGCTACAGCTTATACAGCTTATCCAGATAAGCAACTGATCCAAATAAGTTGTCTGACTGATTGGTTTGTGCGTTTAGAAAATAGCTGATTCTGGAAAAATGATAATTCTGCCCCTGTTTTGGATGAGTTGTTTAACTGTTTGGTTTGTGCGTTTCGTAAACAACTGATTTGCATATTTTTTAGGAAAATGAATAATCTGACACGCAGTTGTAATATTCTCATCAAAATTGCAATGTCTTCTCATTATATATTAATTGAAACTCTTATATGGCAATGCATTGTTTGTAAATGATATCAAGTTATATTAGATTAAATTAATTATAAATTAAATTAAATTAAATTACTAGTATAAAATAAAGAAAAAAATATTATATTAATAATTTACAATCATTTGAATAGTTCATACATTTCATTAATGGTAAACATTAGTTAAGCTTATTCACTTTGATGAAAGACTTAATCTAAAGAAACAATGTACTTCATGGGAAAATATAACAAGAACCCACATGAAAAATTGAATGCCATAGATAGTTATCTGGCAAATTTAAAATGGATTGTGTATCACCAAATGTTTCTTTTTTACCAGTTTACTTCTGAAATATTTGTTATTCCCATATACGTTGCATTAATCTGAGAAATCATGCCGCACCACTAATGGTAAAAAAGAGCATATTTTAATAGGGAAACAACTGAAAACTCCAAAAAAATGTTGGAATGAAAACTCTAGAGTGACTTCTAAGGGGCTCACTATCAATAGAACCAGCAAAATATGGAAAAGATTACAGTGTAATGATTAACAAGTCTATGAATAATGACTACAAATTTGTATAATTAATTCATATGGATATTTTGGACAAAATATAATTGAGAAAATTAGTTAGATTGAGCAAATCAAACAATCATTACCTTGTATGATATCAACATTTTTATGAGTAGAACCCTCTACAGGAGGCAAGCAATTCATGTATCAAACATTGTTTGACATGGTATCAGGTAGCGAGTTTATGACATTCTTTATATGGAATTGAAAGTTCTAGCAATATGGTTTGAACATCCAAGGGATACTGATTTTGCATTCAGCAATACCATTTTATTTAGGTGTATAGAATCATGATTTGTGAAAAATAATTCCTTTATTTTACAGCAAAAAATTCAATCAACATATGTTCACCTTTAGAATCGAAAATAAGTATTTTTTTACGTTGAATGATAGCAAAGTTTCAACATGAATAAGAAATTCTTTAAAGTAAAAGGGAATACTTCAAACTTTTGAAGAAAGAAAATAAATCAAAGTATACTTACTGACCTCTCTAATTAGCATAAAGGAATGGAGATTGAGGCCAAAATAGTGTGAAAACCATATCAATTTTTAGAGGATGACAGACTTTAAAAGATCATCTAGGAGCAGGCTCCTTCAAATTTAAGGCCGTAGGATGCAATCAGGTTTAATCGATCTAGATTTGTTATGAGATCCAAAAAAAAAAACCTCTAAGGAGAGAAGGTTACCTCCCTTCGGCGCAGATTACCTCCTTCGGCACAAAAAAAGGAAATTGCAGTTTAGGGCAGAGAGGAGGTTACCCTTTGTCTCCTTCATCGCAGACGATGTGCTCCGCCTGTTCTCCGAGCAACGTGCGAGAGGAGGAGGTGGGAGGAGGGGGGGGGGGGGGGAGACTCGAGTGTTAGGACAGAGAGTGGGGGCCTTTAATGTAAATCGCTCGAACGAAACGCGGATAGAGGGGTCCTATCCATGATCCACGTTTAATAGAAATAAGGGAACGACGTTTTTAAAAACTCCTCCAAAACGCCATATCCAAACAGTTGGTGGCGTTTTCAAAACGCCACCACTGTAAATAAGCTCCCCCAAACGCACCCTTAGACTTATTGAAGTAAACAAATGAAATGAGGCAACTAATGCCAACAAGCTCTTTACAAGCTTGAAATAATCAAGTGGGTCTATGGTAAACGCCACCACTGTAAATAAGCTCCCCCAAACGCACCTTTAGACTTATTGAAGTAAACAAATGAAATGAGGCAACTAATGCCAACAAGCTCTTTACAAGCTTGAAATAATCAAGTGGGTCTATGGTAAACGCCACCACTGTAAATAAGCTCCCCCAAACGCACCTTTAGACTTATTGAAGTAAACAAATGAAATGAGGCAACTAATGCCAACAAGCTCTTTACAAGCTTGAAATAATCAAGTGGGTCTATGGTATTACCGTGGGACTATAATTCCAGTTTAATAGATCTAAAATAGAAAGCTTGCATAATTTTTCACCCAAATCAGCAAGGCAAAAAAAAATTGTTTATTTCAAAATTTGAAGTACAATTCAAGCCATAAAAATGATCTTTTGCCACTACGTAAGGACGTAGAAAAACTAAAAAAAATCCATATATGAAGTCATACAATGAGGATTTGGCCACAAAAAAGAGAGAAGTTTCTAGCCGACTTTGAGGAATCAAGAGGATATATTGTAATATGGTATTAATTTGGCACTTTAATTCATATTAAATATATCTAAATATAAAATTTACCTAAAATGTTTACCCAAATCAACAAGAAATACAAAAATTAAAGTTTAATCCAAATTTTGAAGTTAAAAGAAAAAAAACTTCTACTGGTCAAGTCATCAAACATGATTTTTCGCCACTATCTAAGGGATGTAGAACAAGTTGAAGTCAATTCAATAAATGAAGCCACACAATTAAAAAAAACATGAAGCCAACAATGAGGATTTGGCCAATAAAAAAAAAGAGAGAGAGAAAGGTTTCTAACTAACTCTAAAGAATAAAGGAATATGACAATTTGAATTCCAAAAATTCTCCCTCCCCCCCCCCCCCCCCCTCCACCCCCATCTTCTTT
>NW_018164489.1:409501-455649 GCF_001263595.1 Phalaenopsis equestris
CCCCCCCCCCCCCCCCCCCCTCTCCTACCCCCAAAAAAGTCACATATATTGAGAGGATTTTCCAATAAATTCTCTCTTACGTGTTTTAATATATAAATGTGACAAGCATTTAGATAAGGACTTGTCTTATCAAACAGCATATCTAGATGGATAGAATCTAATTTACCATTTTAAAGCTAGAGTAGAAGTTTTATGTAACTTCTAATTTCTTAACTAGGGAAATAGATGGTTATAAATATCCCTTGTAATAAGGTTTTGAAATTAACTGCATACAATAAATTGTTAGCATAAGTTACTTTTCTATTCTATCATCTATCTCAAACTCACATACCAATCTCGTTAACTCCTAATCCTAGGAGTAAAAATCATCAAATTCCTCTCTCCCAAATTTCTTCATATAAATGTTCAACCAAGAGCAATAATTTAGTAGACTTGCAATCACAGCTTTTGATTGCACCATCCAAGAAGGAAACTAGGCTATTTATTTGTGTTCAATTGTTAATAATAACTTCCCTTGATATTTATGACTGAGAAAATAAGTGGCAGATAAATATATAGAAAGAGGCAAGAGAAGGAAGTATCACATTTCAAAGCAATTGCATGGTAATATCTACTCTTTGATGAAGGGAAGTTATTGCATTTGATCTCATAGAAAAACTCTTGATTTTTGCAAACCTCTAGAAAAAATCCTCGCAAAATCCTATTTGATTACACAATTTCAAATCATCACTCTCCAATGATTTGATATCATAATAAGATTATATTGTGATGTCAAGTTAATTCCAAGTCAAAAGATGTAGTAGCCAAATCATGAATAAAGAGTTATCAAAGAAAAGATGGAAAAAATGGTTCACCTAAAAGGAAATATCACTTCTTCAATACCCTGCCTTTTGATCTAGTCATGTTTAATGGATTTTTTACAAGATATAATCAATGAAGTAGTTAAATTCAATGCCTAAGACATAAATAAATGATGTATAAAAGAGGTTATAATGAAAGTTTAAGAAATTTGTTATCTGAAGATCAAAGATATTAAGCTGCTAAAGAGGCAGAATTCTTCTAACAAATAAAAGAAACATAATTGAAGACCCTTGCCTTGTTGATTAAATAAATAATTTTAATTTAAAATTACCTTTGCTATTCGACATAACTTTTTTATTACTTCACATAAAAGTTTGGCACAAAATAGTTCATTAGTCAAAACAATATTTTCTATGAAGTTAAAATAATGTTAACAACACCTCCTCAAACTTTCATGGGATATAACTAAGTGACCTAGACTAAATTGAAGCAATCCATGAATCCTTATTTACCTTTATGATACTTCAATATTCATTTTTTTTTGTCTAGCTTATTTGTTCCTTGCCCAGCCTCATGCTATATCGCTTATCAGTTTTCTTGTACTGCAGACCCTAGAGAACGTTTCTAAGATGAATGAGATGGTCCTCTCCAGATCTACTACTAATTAAAATGCCATTAAGATCCAATATACGACAAACAAAAACACAAACAATATAAATATGTAGTAGATGACCGGCAATTTTCATAAATTAATTTGGTTTGTTGGCCAAACCAAATGACATGACCAGCTAGTTGTATAAATAATCTTTTATCTTAAAAAAATTTAAGTGAGCTTAAAGTTCCCTTTTGAAGATCAATCTTTAAAAAGAACAACACCCAAATATTATATCTAATATCTCATTAAGTTTAGGATCTCTATTTGAATCATTTTAACAGTGGTACATCAAATATCTTGTAATGAATAGATTCCTTCCGTGAGTTGTCAATTTACTACCTCTTATGCATAGTAGTTTCAATAGTGCTCACTTTCCAATGTGGTAAATTGGGTTGAGAAAAATATCAATAACATGTTATATGCTTCAAACAGGTGAAGATTCATACAGTAGATCATCAAGAAAAGATCCTTATAATATTTAGAAAATCACCTCTTTCAGGTAAGATGAGAGACCTACAAAAAAACTCTTTAGTCTCTATGATGTCCAAAGCATAAAGAATCCATTCTTCCAAACTCTAACACTCGAAGTCACATTGACCACAATATGTTCCCTAGACTCCTTTATAAACCTGACTTGAATTTCCTTAGGTTTGGAAGTATTCAAAATCATCGGAATTTCCAAGATGAGGTTCAGATTAAGATTTGATGCGCTCCAAAGCGGACTTAAAAATCATGTGCATTCATCTATCATTAAAAAAACAAAGAAATTCGGATGACCCATTGAGAAATGAAATAACAAATTTTCACCAATCAAAATCAATTATAGGTTCAGCTCTAGCACACCCATAACATTCAAAAAAACAAGCACTAAAGCTTAGCATAACTACATCGAAAATAAGGTTCGTGAATACTCTCATCTTGATGAACACTCTCATCCACTCCATCAAAATAATGTCAAGATTCATGATGAAACATTCATATGAATTGTTAAGATGTCAACATCTAAAGAAAGGTTGCCCAATTTGTTAAAAACCAAAAATTAAGAAAACAACATTACCCCTAGGATCCTCAGTAATTGTGGAGCTACTTCCTTGGATACAATTCTATGGTGGAATCTATCAACATAATATGACAATATTAGTTTTCCGGCTTAGCAAGGAAAGCCTTCTAACATTGGAAGTTTTAAGGTACAATTACAATTCAAGTGCTAGTTGAAACACTGCATCTTCTAAATAAACAAAATGAAGCAGCATCTCCTTGGAAGTATCAATAATTTAGTAGTTTTTATCACTTCTTTGGGTTTTATCCACCGCATTATGCCAAGTTTGAATTTATCGGTATAAAGAGGTAGATTATAACTAGTAAGGCAATGGTTGCATCACTTGCATGCAATATTAATTTCACAAATCTGTTAATTCACCTAAATATCTTTTACTATTGATCCCATAAAGTCTATAGTTCAGCAAACAATTGGATATCTTGCAGAACTAAGTAGAATCAATTTTTCATGGTAAAGAACTTGAATATATCTCAAGATGGCAGCATTCTTCTAGTTGTTCAATTGCAGCAGACTGCATATTGGCTCCCTCCAAATTGTAAACAAAGTTTATGGATTTGATTATGTACATTTGTTTATATTAAACCTCTTTATTACTTACACTGGACCATTTTAGCACGCTTAATAATATGAAACTTCTTCACACCATATTAACGATGTAGTTTTCTTAACAGATATTTCAATTTATTTATGGCGTTATTTATTGACTCGAAGTTACCACAAACATTCCTTGAGGTGGGCTTCTCGTTTGACCACATGATATCCACTAGTTGCTAGGAAAGCTTCCTAATTATTTATATAATTTCTATTAGTTAGCTGGTCCGGTGCAAAAAACTAGGATGCAACCGTATGGCTTATAACATCATGTTTATTTCAACAAAATTTCTAAAACCAGCAGTAACTCAGAGGGTTGCTTTCAGAAAAATCACCAATTAAGATCATCCCTAAAAAAATTAGCGTGGTCAAACAGGAAAAAACACAAACAACATAAGAAAAAGAAATTAGAAAAACGACGCACCAGAGGAATTAAATGAGGAACAACTAAAACACTGTACCTGGGATCTCGATCTCAATCGATCGCCGGGCGGCTGGGTGTTGCGGGGAGCGCTGGAGAGATTTTAGAAGAGGGAAGAGGAGAAAGCGGCGAGAAGGATAAGAGCTAGGGCATCGAGATGAATTAGGAGGGCTCGAGAGTCGGCTCCGCGGGCTCCACTTGATAAGCATCAATGATCAAACCGATGTTGTGAACCGGGCGGACACTGAACCGGACAGGAGCATGGCCGCTTGCATTATTGAAAAAAAAAATATTTAGATAAATTTACTATTTAAAAAAATATTTATATTATTAGTCCATAAATTTTATGACTTATAATTAAATTTTAATAATAACAAATATAAAATTAAATATACTCTTTTTTTTTTTATTTCAGTGCTTTAGATATACAATTATTTCGTGCCCAAAATAAATAAAATTTAGTAATATATATTAAAATTGATGTTATAAAATTTTCCAAATTAATAAGCTAAAAAATTAACTAAATTTATAATCTGTCATAATTATACGTAAATAATTATTATTAATCATATATTTATTTTCTTAAACTAAATTTTATATAATAATATCATAGTTTGACTGTATAATTTTAATACTTCACGTGCTTCATTTTCTATTAAGATGACACAATATTTGACACATTTTCATAAAATTTGCTGGAATATTTAAAATAATTTTTTTGTTTTTTGTTTTTGTTTTTGTTTTTTTTTGTGCTAGGGGTTAAAATTATAGATTTACACAAACAAATAACACACATTTTTTTAATGAATTTACATGCATAACAAATTAAATTTTACTTTTTATATTTATATCACATCCAAAATTTCGCCATTTTAACTTTTAAGAAAATGAAATACATATTTTCATGCAATAGATTTCCAATCACAAATGCAAAAATTTTGTGCATTTTTTAGCATTCATAATATCTGCCAATTCAGTCATGGCAATGTTCACAAAAACAATTTTCTGGGGTTTAGAATATAATAATATGGATTCCACGTAGCAATATGAGTAAATAAGGACAACTATATGTGTTAGGAGTTATGATAGAAAATTTTATTCTTATAAATAAATTATTTCCTTAGAATTAGAGTTATGATGGAAAATAAATTATTTCCTTAGAATTAATGAGATATTTGTTTTCCTATTTTACGTTATTTTCTATATCTCCTAATAATTAATTATTGGGGATATCATGTGTTATACTCTTCCTTTCAGATCATTTTCTTTTATTATTTTTCCTATTACAAGATTCTTGTAAGGATTATTTATAATTCCGTTCATATCAATGAAATATTGAATATTCCCCCACATTATTTTGAGTTTTAACATGGTATCAGAGCAAACACGATTCTGAGTCTTATCATCTCCTCTTCCACGCCAAAATCTCATCTATCTTCTTTCTAAGCCAAAACACATGACAGACAAAACGCAAAATTCAGCAAAGCCTGAATCTAGCAAATTCAATAATCTGAACGACCCATTCTATCTCCCCTATTCAGATCAACCTGGTCTCGTGCTTGTACGCAGCCGCTGAATGAAGAAAACTACAATTCCTAGAGTCGTGTCATGTTGATGACTCTCAATATAAAAAACAGAGAAGGTTTTGTCAACGACACCGTCAAAAAACCACCAGAAACGTCCACCACAGAACTCCAATAATCGAGGCGCTGCAACAACCTTGTCAAGGCATGGTTGTTTAATTCAATTGCAGAAAACATTGGAGCAAGTATAATATACAACGAGAGTGCTCATGAAATCTGGCTCGACTTGAAAGAACGTTTTTCTCGTACCAACAGCGTTCATATTTTCCATGTCGAAGAAGCCATCCACGATTGCAAGCAAGGCAATATGACAGTTGGAGCTTTTTACACCAAGCTCAAAGGCCTATGGACGAACGTGACTCCCTCCATAACATTCCTAAATGCACGTGTGGTGTCATGAAGAAAGTGATGCAGTTTCAGCAAAACAAGAAAATCATGAAATTCCTCATAAGGCTCAATGAAACATACATTAGTATAAGAGGACAAATTTTGCTCATGGATCCCCTTCCCTCAGTAAGGCACATTCTCTCGCGCTTTAAGAGGAAAGGCAGCGCAGCATGAACAATGCAAATGCGCTGTAGCCGGAAGCTTCAGCTTTTGCCGTGAAGAATAATGCACGAAAATCAGAGAATTTTTCACGCCTAAAAATCCTCATTTAAAGTGTGAAAAATGTGACAAAATTGGGCATACCTCAGACACATGTCGAGCACATCTCGAATGCGATTATTGTGGATGACAGAGACACATCATCAATGATTGTAGGAAGCGGTAAAGGACCAAACCAGCGGGCAATAAATTTGAACGGAAAAATTTTGCTCCAAAAGCCAACCATGCGGATATTAATACATCGACGAGTCTTGCACCATTCACCCTTACAGTCGAACAATATCAAAACCTCATATCACTACTTGCAGAGAACAAATCTAATTTGATGGTTAATCATGTTGGCAGTACATCAGTCATGAGTGATATCTCAGGTAAAATCTTTTGTGTCTCTGTTTTGACAAAGAAATAAGCTGAATTCTTGACATAGGAGCCACACATCACATGGTATATTCAGTCAACCTACTTACTACAAAATCCAGTGCCATTAATCGAAAAGTTCACTTGCCTAACAGGGCTACTGCAACTGTCACACATATAGGCAACATTCATTTTGCTGACTGTTCTACAAAATGTTTTATGTGTCCCCTCCTTCAAATTAAATATGATTTTCATTAGCAAATTTGTGCTTGATTCACAATGTTTTGTCATTTTTAATAAGCACACTTGTGTGCTACAGGACCAACAATCGGAGAAGATGATTGAGACGGGAACTAAAAGAGGAGGACTCTACTATCTTGATACTCCACAAAAGAGCAAGTGTAATGTTGCTACTTCACCATCCCCAAATCTCTCGCATAAACTTCAAGGCCACCCATCAGATAAAGTTTCCAGCTTGTTTCCTTTTTCAATTATAGACAAGAAAATTTGTAATATTTTTTATTGTTTAATTTGCCCATTGGCTAAGCAAGCTCGTTTATCTTTTCAAACAAGTTTCATTAGCTCAAAAACACCTTTTGAAGTAATTCATGTTGACATTTGGGGAGGATACCAAGTTCCTTCAATCACAGGAGTGCGGTATTTTCTCACAACTGTTGATGATTATGCTCGATGCATGGACTTATTTGATGAACCATAAATCAGATACACATTCATTCATCATCAAGTTCATAAACCTCGTTTAAACACAATTCAATCTAAAATTCAAAATCATTCCAAGTGATAATAGTCCTGAATTCATATTGAGGAATCTCTATCTCAATAAAGGCATCATTCACTAATCAAGTTGTGTCTCCACTTCGCAACAAAATAGTGTAGCCAAAAGAAAATATCGTCACTTATTTAACATAGCCCGAGCCTTATTGTTTCAAGCTAATTTACCCAAAAAATTTTGGGGAGATGCAATCCTAACTGCCACCTACCTAATCAACCAAACACCAACACCCCTTCTCCAAGGAAAGACTCCTTTTGAAATGCTCTTCCAAGCAAAACCTACATATGATCATTTGCGCGTGTTTGGATGTCTTTGTTTTGCCTCAACACATCATCAGCGACAAAACAAGTTTGATCCCAGAGCCATTCGATGTATTTTCTTAGGGTATCCATACGCGCAAAAGGGTTATAGAGTCTATGACCTTTCAACTGAGAAGGTTTTTATATCACCAGATGTTTATTTCCATGAAAACACTTTTCCTTCTCCTTCTCTCGCTACAGATAAGATCTCAATTTTGCACTTCACCACCCACACCGACATGCCTTCATTCGATGAATTACCTCAAGACAATGAAATCTCCTCTCAAGAGACTACTTCACCTTCAAATTTATTCTCAGAACAACCTGCAACTATAGACCAACAAATACCATCACCACGACCAATAAGAACAACAAAAATGTCTATCTATTTGTGTGAGTATCATGTTTGTATTTCTCTTCCCTCAAGGCACCCCCAACATCGAACTCCATGTTAGCCAAAACATGTTATCCAAAACAACAGGTACCTTCTATCCATTAACCGACGTCTTGTCATATGCTAGATTGTCACGTAAACATCATGCTTTTACCGCCGCCATTTCAATTGAAAATGAGCCAAGCACCTTTGTAGAAGCCGCTCGTAATCCAAAGTAGCAGGTTGCTATGTGAGAAGAACTTAATACACTCAATGTCAATGGCACATGGTCCCTTGTACCATTACCGCCTGGAAAGAGGCCAATTAGATGCAAATGGGTATACAAAATCAAACTTGGTGAAGATGGGACAGTTGAACGCTACAAGACCAGATTAGTGGCAAAAGGGTATAATCAAATTGAAGGGTTAGATTACCAGGAAACCTTTGCCCCTGTAGCAAAGCTTGTAACTTTTCGTCTACTTCTTGCATTAGCTTCAACCAAGCAATGGCATCTTCACCAACTAGATGCCAACAATGCTTTCTTGCATGGGGACCTCGACGAAGACGTATATATGTCACTACCTCCTGGCCTCAGACGAAAGAGGGAGACTCGAGTTTGTAAACTCCACAAATCATTATATGGCCTCAAACAAGTTTCACGACAATAGTTCATCAAGCTTTCCACCGCTCTAAAGCAAACCAATTTTATGCAATTAAAGACAGACTATTCTTTGTTCGTCCGATCCCAGAATGGTAAATTCATCGCCCTTCTTATATATGTAGATGATGTCATCATTGCAGGGAACGACTTACAAGAAATCGAACATGTCAAAATATTCTTGAAGAACCAATTCAAATTAAAGGACCTTGGACAATTGAAATATTTCCTTGGTATTGAGGTTGTGCGATCCCAAAAGGGTATTGTTCTTTCACAGTGAAAGTATGCTCTTGAAATACTCGAGGATGTTGGGTACCTCGGTGCAAAACCAGTCACTTTTCCTTTGGAACAAAACTTATCTCTTAGCAAATCAGAGGGAAAATATGTCAGTGATCCATCATCATATCGAAGACTAGTTAGGAGATTAATCTATTTGACTATCACACGTCCTGATTTGACATATGTAGTTCATGTCTTAAGTCAATTTATGGACAAACCACGAGTGCCACACTTAAAAGCAGTCCATCGCATTCTACGTTACATAAAACAAACAACAGGACAAGGAATTTTCCTCTCATCAGAAAGTTCAACCCAACTAAATGTCTTTTGTAATGCAGATTGGGTTAGGTGTCGTAACACTCGGAGATCAGTACTGGGTATTGTATCTTCCTTGGGAGTTCATTAATTTCTTGGAAAACCAAGAAACAGACCACAATATCACGTTCTAGGGAAGCAACTAAATATCGGTCCATGACCACTACCTGCTGCAAGATTATTTGGCTGAGAATAATTCTACAAGATTTGGGGATCATGCATTCACATTCTGCCAATTTATTTTATGATAACCAAACAACACTTCACATCGCCTCGAACCCGGTATACCATGAGCGAACAAAGCACATCAAGATTGATTGTCATCTCATACAAGAGAAAGTTCAAAAAGGAATAATAAAGTTGACTGATGTGTCTACTTTAAAACAACCAGCAGACGTTTTCACAAAACCACTAAACTCTTCTCAGTTCTCGATACTAATCAGCAAGTTAGGAATTATTAACATACATTTCAAACTTGAGAACATACATTCCAAACTTGAGGGGGAGTGTTAGGAGTTATGATAGGAAATAATTTATTTATGTAAATATATTATTTCTGTAAATAAATTATTTCCTTAGAATTAATGAGATATTTGCTTTCTTATTTTATGTTATTTCTTATATCTCCTAATAATTAATATGAATTAATTATTGGAGATATCAGGTGTTATACTCTTTCTTTCATATCATTTCCTTTTATTTTTTTTTATATTATAAGATTCTTGTAAGGGTTATTTATAACTCTGTTCATATCAATGAAATATTGAGTATTCCCCCACATTATTCTGAGTTTTAACAATATACTTACAACAGAAGTGCTAGATGAGTAAAGAATCATGGCCGCACAACATGGACTGCAAAAAGAAAAGGGATCTAGAACTTGCATCCAGAGAAAACCCAAACGAAAAAAATGGGCTGAACTGGTTCAAATATAATACTTAGCAATTCCAACATATCAACTGATTTTGCAGTAAAATAATGAAGGAATTTTAACCGATACAAATATAACAGAAAAGATAATTTATAGAATGATTTGCACCCAGGATATACTGCGGCCTCAGCATCTTCAATTAATGTCGAGAGTTTATCATTATCCTTTGGTGGGTGTACATTGTGATTTATTATATCAGCTTTTGGATTCATTGTACCATCATTTGATTCAACTGTATATCATAATAATCCTTCTATGTCATCAATGATATGTTATTCTGTTTCAATTGACACTTTAATTGTATCATTCCTGGCACTGAATAGTTCATTTCGTCCACCATCATTATGAATTTAGTTCAGATAAAGCTTCATCATGAGCATAACAATGTTCAATACCCAAAATATATCAATCATAAGACAACACAGATATTAATATCAAGCTCAATAACAAAACAAACTAAACATATTCAATACCACAATAAATTAAATACTTTAACAATAGCTCAAAACAGCTTCGTAATACTTTGATAGTCATGGTGGTTCTTCAAGGCTCCCAACACAGCAATCCATTAAAATTGATAGTCATGGTGGTTCTTCAAGGCTCCCAACACACCAATCCATTAAAATGCTCCATGTTACATAGTTTATATTAGGTAAAAAAACTTTATTGGAAAGGAAAGCTATTATTTTCTCATACGACACAAGGTGAAGGATTAATACCTTTGACTAAATAAATTCAAAAATCATAGGCAAAAAAAAAAAAAAAGGAATATATCACTTTACATATATCAAAAAGAACTTTTTAATTTGAATTCATTCCAATGCCAAAATTTCATAAGATTGTAATAATTAAAATAATATGCAAACAGGTTTATGGATTCAATACTAAGGCTCCTTTAGCCAATCAACATGGTTGCCTATACCATCAATCAATATGGGAGGAAAAATATTAAGAGACGTAGGAAGAAAAATATGGAGGCCTTCTTGGTTTCGTTGGAGGGAAGTGATCAAAGTTCTTTCTTGACTCTGAATCAAAGAGCACGCTTCTACTCAGCAACAGAGGAGTGGATGACCACATTGATTGTGGACATTGCGATGGTAGGTTTAAGAGAGCGGGAGAAGATGGAACAGGATGAAAAGATCGGAGTATGAGAAGAGTAAAGAACATGGTCATCACTGTCGATCTCTAAATGAATACCCTTAATCAAAAGTGCTGTAATTAAATACAAACATATAGGGATTCGACTCATCGGCGACGAACGGAAAGACAGATCAACGAGGAAAAACTGGTAGATAGAACTAGGCTCACTGGCAAATAAAGGAAAACAGAAATTCATGTGCGACCCATAGGGAAAAGCTACGAGAGAGCGCAGGCTGTTGCAAAAAAAAAATCTAACGGTTTGAGAATTTTATGATTTTTATGTGTTCTATATCTTATTAATATGGCAATCCCACCATCTAATTTTAATCAGCCTTTTATGATGTAGTTTAAATTGGTAGAGGTATCAGTGGTTTAAACCAGTGTAGTTGGCCTCTTTTAATGATGTTTTTAAAACCGCTATGAAAAAGTGTTGTGATATGTTCCATTTTATAGTGGTGTCCATTACAAAAAAAATCAAATAACTAATTTGTGCTGGCGTGCCTTTGGTTGATGCACCTTGCACCATTGGTACATCTATAACTCGATTCTCCTAACTTCGATTTGATCAAAAATTTGAAGTGATGTGCTTTATCTTTTTCATACATTCGTCACCTTGTATGAGTGCCTTTCATTTGATGGAGCTCCACGGATGCGCATTGTCTTGTAAGTATTTTATCTTGGTCATTAATCTTTCTATCAGTATTAAGGATAAACCAAAAATTTATTAATGGTTGGGAGCTGGAGAGAGAGAGAGAGAGAGAGACTTTTTTTGCTAGCTTTTAATATTTCACAGATCAACCTGATTTATTTTTTATCAGAATTCTTGCAGCGAGATTTATTGCTCCAAATGTGCATTCCAAAATCACGAATTTGCGAATGAATAACTTGAAGTGCTGAGTCCAACTGGAAAACTTTCTGCATGTGATAAGCACCACTAAAGTCTAAAAACTGGCTAATAATTAGTTTGACATTAAAGTGATACCTCAAATAAACAAAGAGGCACAATATTAATTTTTAGTAAAAAGAACTTAAAATTAAGTTATAGAGAATAGATTTCATGGAGGTAAAGAGTGAGCAGGTAATTTAAAGATGGTTAAAATATTGGACTTAAATCTGTGGCTGAAATGTAGAAAATCGAGGAACATGATGTTTTAGTTAGATCTCTTTGATAAGTTATAAATTTCTATTTTTTTATTATGTTTAGTGACATGTAAAACCATTATTATTGAACATCTGTAACGGTATTGAAGCTATGACCTATAGAAATGAATACATAGGAATTGAGCGGCATGCATGTAAATGCCCCTAAATAAAAATATTCTTTGAATCAACTAGAATGCACTATTTCTCAACAAGCCTTTTCTGCTTTTTTTTTTTAAGCTTTGGCATTTGCACCACCTTCCCTACCAATTGCTTTGCTTCATAAGAAGTAAACTCATGCAAAATAGGATAGATTACTAAGAAAATTCATCTTCTATTGTTAAATCACTCAAAAAAGAATCACCTCAAACTTCTTCTCTAGCTCACTTAATTGTTGGTAATATGAATTTTTTGTTTCTTCCACAGTTTTGCTCAATTTTAATGCAGAATTTATACAGTATAGAATTAACTTGTGTAGGAACAGAAATGGAACGTATTGCTTTATCACAAGTTCGGAACTGAGCATGCTTCTAAGATAAGATTTCAGCCTAAACACACACCCTGAGTCTCACTTACTCACATGCTCTCCCTCAATCACCAGGGGTGGACCCAAGCAGCGTCCAGAAGGGGCAATTGTCCCCCTGAAATTCAACTTATAATGGGAGAGAAATTTGGTCTTTTACCCTCCTGAAATATCAGTTTTGCCCCTCCTAAAATGTCATTTTGCCCTTCATCACTCTAGCGCCCCCCCTATCAATCACATAATCCAAAATACTAATTTATTTTGCAAGAAAATCTCAAAGAAAAATGTTATGAGGAAAAAGTAAATCAAATTCTAGTGAGATCTGCAGAGAAGCATATCATAAGGGTGGCCTGAGAAATCATATTATTACAAAACAAAAAGCAAAAGAAAAGGACAATGAAAGCATGGTTCATTTTTAGTTTAGGCAATGAAGAAACATAAATCACAAAAAGATGTCATTCACCAAAAAATTCTTAGTCACTCAAGAAAGAACTTTAATGCGTGCTATTTCTGTTAAAAAAAAACATAGGCAATGAAGAAACATAAATCACAAAAAGATGTCATTCACCAAAAAATTCTTAGTCACTCAAGAAAGAAAGAACTAATGCGTGCTATTTCTGTAAAAAAAAAAAACTGTAAAGTCACCAAAGAGCTCCAAATTAAATAAATAAAGCCATACAACAATGTCATAGTAAGACTTGATGTAATCATCACTATGCTACAAGTTTAATTGAATAAGCGGACTAGTGAGCCCAAGGATCAGCATAAATTTTTTTACCTTCAGTAATTAAAAAAAATACCCATCAATTCGTCAAAAAATTGCATGATGAGATACTAAAAAATTTACTGAACATTTAGGAATTCATAAACAGAAACTATGCATGTACAAATGTATAAACGAAGAAAGCAGAAATAATAAAAAGGAAACTTCAACTACTTCCCCAAGACAACTTGGAAGTTCACGGGGCCAAAAAGAGGAGAGCACTGTTAAGTCCAGGAGATGCACAACATACCAGTGGCTTAAAAAAATGGCGGGGAGAACGTTCTGCGAGTCCGCAGCAAATGAAAAATCATAAAAATTACAAAACCGAGAGAAACTGGGGAGAAAGGGCGTTATGAGTGAAATGACATACCGAAGCCTTATAAATCAGCGGAGAGAACATTCTGCTGACTCGCAACAAGTGAAAATCTCTAAAAAATCACAAATAAAGATAGAAAGGAAGCTGCGAAGAAAATAGAGGAGGAGAAATCCGGGATTTGGCTCACCAACGACTGACCAACAGAAAGGCCAAAAGAGGATTCGTGAACGGGAAGGCTTGAAGGGGACTCGGCTCACCGGTGTCGAAGGGGAGTCACAAATAGGAGGAGAGTAGTAAAAAAAATAAGAGGAAAATCAAGTAGAATGATTGCATGCAAGCAAATCTAATTAAGGATTTATTAACCCACTACAAGGCAATCACATTTCCTTGATTATCATATCATTATTATCTAAGCAGATTACTGTATTTGATCACCATATTCACTAGATCTTTGCAAGTTTTTGAAAAAAAAAAAGCCTTAAAAAATTATACCGACTCCACAACAATCTACAACAACATTCTTAAATCAATTTCATATAAAATCTAATTGTATTATAATGTCAAGTTGATTATGCATCAGGTTAGTATTTTAACACAAATATGCAGGTCATAAAATCCCGTATCATATGTAATCAAAATAAATATGAAAGATTTACAAAAATATATAAAAAAAAATTCTCATATGAGCAATTTTTTATAAAAGATTTTCGCTTGATACACTGGAAGGAGAATACATTTCTTAAGGCATGGTAGAGCACATAAAAGTAGAACGAGTAATCAAGGGAACCACAACATAAGTACCCAATATTACATTAAAAGGTTCACACAAGATCCGATGAGCACCCATGAGAAGGATTTATGTACTTAGGAAGCCAGAGTTGATATGATCGAAAAAAGGAGATGCAGTTTATTAGAGGATGAAGATGTGTAGCACTTAAGTAGTAATAGAATAAAAGAAATAAGATGAAATCTCTATCAATCCAATTTTGTAAGCCCAAAAATTCTTCAAAGAGGAAGTTAAAGTTGAAGAAACTTGAGTCAAATAAGCTCATGGGGCACTTCAGTGTGCCTATAATGGCTATAACTCAAGGAAGCCAGCAACTCACCACAATGGGCCCTTCAAACCAAATGGAGTGTAACAACACACTTTTGGTCGAACTAAGCCTCGGTGATTACCTACAATAGGTCAAAATCACCACAGGGACGACTGCTAAGTTAGGTCAACTTCAATATCCGGAATGATTGCTACTATCATTTGATCGCTTAAAATAATAGGAATGATTGCAATAGTTTGGGTTGAACACATCAAATAATCTAGCTACATTCCATGGCCAACTTGTACCACCAACAAAGCTAGTTACAACATTGTTTGGGTTGTCTAATGCTTGGATGGTTACTTGCTTATTAACTAGTAGTGATTTGTAGATGCGAATGAGTTTAAAGGGAAAGCAGTAACTTGGAAGGCTCTCATATTCATGATAAATGATTTAGATAATTCAACTCAACTTAGACTTAATGAAGTAAACAAATAAAATGAGGCAACTAACGCCAACAGGCTCTTTACAAGCTTAAAATAATCAAGAGGGTCTATGGTATTAAAGTGGAGCTATAATTCTTGTTTAATAAATCTAAAATAAAAAACTTACAAAATGTTTCACCCAAATTAGCAAGAAAGAAAGAAAAAAAAAAAGTTTATTTCAATTTTTTAAGTAAAAATGAACTCCACAATTCAAGCCATAAGCATGATTTTTTGCCACTATAAAAGAAAATAGAACAAGTTAAAAAAAAAATCCATATATGAAGCCATACAATGAGGACTTGGCCACAGAAAAGAGAGAAAAGTTTCTAACGACTCCGAGAAATCAAGGGGATATATGGCAATATGGTATTAAGGTGGGACATTAATTCATGCAAACTATATCTAAATATAAAATTTACAAAAAAAAGTTCCCCAAAATCGGCAAGAAATACAAAAATTAGACTGTATTTCAAATTTTAAAATAAAAAGAAAAAAAACTTCCACAATTCAAGTCATCAAACATGATTTTTGGCCACTATTTACGGGATGTAAAACAAGTTGAAGCCAAATCCATAAATGAAGCCACACAAAGTGAAGTAGAACAATGAGGATTCAATCATAATAAAAAGAGGAGAGAGAAAGGTTTCTAACTGACTCTAAAGAATAAAGGAATATGACAATTCGAAACTATCTCACCCCAACATCCCCCTCCCTCCCTTCTCCTACCCCCAAAAAAGCCGCTCATATTGATAGGACAATCCCAACAAATTCTCTCTTATGTATGTTAAAATATAAATGTGACAAGCACTTAGATAAGGACTTGTCTTATCAAATAGCTTATCTAGATAGGTAGAATCTATTTTATATTTACCATTTTAAACCTAGATTTTAGGTTTTATGTAACTTCTAATTTCTTAATTAGGGAAGTAGATAGTTCTGAATAAGACTTGAAATAAGAATTTGAAATACAAATTTAATTGTTGGCATAAGTTCATTTCCTATTCTATCATCTATCTCCTACTTAACCAACCAAATTTGTTAACTCCTAATCCTAGGAGTAAAAGCCTTTGACTTCCTCTCTCTCCCAAATTTCTTCATAGAAGTGTTCAGCCAAGAGCAACAATTTAGTAGACTTGCAATCACAGCCTTCAATCTCTCCCAAATTTCTTCATAGAAGTGTTCAGCCAAGTTTAGTAGACTTGCAATCACAGCCTTCGAATGCACCATGCAAGAAGGAAACAGAACCATTTATTTGTTGTTCAATTGTTAATAATAATTTTCCTTGATATTTATGACTATGCGGAAAAAAGGGGCAGATAAATATATAGAAAAAGGCAATAGAAGGAAGTATTACATTCAAAAAGTATATTGATCAATTGAATGATAATATCTACTCTTTGATCGAGGGATGTTATTGCATTTGATCTCATAGGAAAACTCTAAATCTTTGCAAACCTCTTGAAAAAAAGCTCGCAAAATCCTATTTGATTCCACAACATTTCAAATCATCATCCTCCAATTGATTTGATATCATAATACATTTGTATTGTGATTTCAAGTTACATCCAAGTAAAAAGATGTAGTAACCAAGTAATGAAAAAAGGGTTATTAATGGAAAGATAAAAAAAATTGTTCAATAAAAAGGAAATATCACTTCTTCAATACTCTGCCTTTTGATCTATTCAAAGTTAATCAGTTTTTTACAAGATAACTAGCGAAGTAGTCGAATTCAACGCCTAAGACAAATAAATGATGTATAAAAGAGGCTATAATGAAAGTTTAAGAAAATTATTATCTGTAGATCAAAGATGGTAAGTTGCTAACGAGGCAAAGTTCTTCTAACGAATAAAAGAAGCACAATTAAATCCCCTTGGCTTGTCGATTAAATAAATAATTGTAGTTTGATATTGCTTTCATTATTTGAAATAACTTCTTTAATACTTTCACATAAAAGTTTGGCACAAAACAGTCCATTAGTCATAATAATAATTTCTATGCAATTTAGAAAATATTAACACAAGCTCAAGCTTTCATGGTATATAACAAAGTGGCATTACCTAAATTGAGCCAACCCATGAATTCTTATTCTCGTTTATGATACATATACGTTCATATTTTATCTATTCTATTTGTGCTTTGCCCAACCATGCGCTATATGGCTTATCAATTTTTTCCTTGTGCTGCAAACCCTTGAGAACTTTTCTAAGATGAATGAGATGGTCCTCTCCATATCTACTGCTAACTAAAATGCCATCAAGATGCAATATGAGACAAACAGAAACGCATAATATAAACATGCAGTAGGTGATTGATAATTTTCATAAATTAATTGGGTTTGTTGGCCAAACCAAATGACATGAACAATCACTTGTATAAATAATCTTTTATCTTGAGAAAAATTGAAGTGAACTTAAAGTTCCCCTTTGAAGATCAATCTTTATTAAAAACAACACCCAAACATACATCTAATATATCATCAAGCTTATGTTCTAGAAACATATTCCATTATTTAGAGGCCAATCTAGAACTGAAAAGAGGGTGTCTCTATTTGAATCATTTTAGCAGTGGTCCATCTAATAGGCTCTCTTGAATTGATTCCTTTCAAGAGTTGTCAATTTACTACCTCTTATGCACAGTATTTTCAATAGTGCTTACTTTCCAATATGGTAAACTAGGTCGAGAACAATATTAAATAACAAGTTGCATGCTTCAGCAGATGAAAGTTCATACAGTAGATCATCAAGAAAATATCCTTATAATATCTAGAACATCACTACTTTCAAGTAAGATGAGAGAGCTAGAAAGAAATTCTTTAGTCTCTAATGATGTCCAAAGCGAAACGAATTCATTCTTCTAAACTCTCACACTCGAAGCCACATTGACCAAAATATGTTCCCTAAATCCCTTATAAAGCTAACTTGAATCTCCATAGGTTTGAATGTATTCAACATCCTCGAAATTTCAAGGATGAGGTTCAAATTCAGATTTGATGCGCTCCAAAGTTGGCTTAAAAATCATGTGCATTCATCTATCATAAAAAAAAAAAAAAAAGTTCGCATAACCAACTGAGAATGGAAAAACAATTTTTGCAAATCAAAATCAATTATAGGTGCAGCGCTGGCACATCCACAACATTCAAACAAAGAAACACTAAAGCTTCCTTAGCATAACTGGATTGAAAAAAAAAAAAGGTTCATGAATACTTTCATCTTGATGAACACCCTCATCCACGGAATGAAATCGAATTCCCGCAATCCACTGCTTCTCTAACTCCATCCCTCTCAAAATTTTTTCTCCTCTTTTTTAATCCCAATTGAAGCTTCTTCCACACTCTTCACGAAGCCAAAACAGTCTACATTCCTTCGAAACTCGGAAGGATCACGCCTTTAAATGGCTTGTTAAATGCAGATCACGCATTTAAATGGCTTGTCAAATGATTGAGATGCTAGGAAGCGGCGTTTCTGAGGCGGAGGCCAAGGGGTTTGTGGAGGAGATGAGAGCTGTAGCGATGAAGCTGCACACTCACTAAAGGATCGATTTTTAAATCAACATTAAAATTTTTAGGCAGTAGTATTCCGGATAATAGTTATGTAAGTGTGAATGAATTGATTAATGAATTTGTTTAGACCTAGTTAGCCCCATAAAATCATACCTTGTTGAACCCCTAATATGCCTTTGATTCAGACACTCAAGGAATGGAGTGTGAAAGAGAGAGGGAAACATAGAGAATGAGAGAGAGAGAGAGAGAGATGAGATGTATTTGTATATGATTTTACCAACCTCTATTTCATTTAATGCTCGTCTATCAATAATAATTGTACCCCTGACTCTCTTTAATTGATCGATCTTCAATCAGTCAGCTTCATGTCATTTAATTGATGGATATTTGGCGAGTCGCTTCTTGCCTGTCAATCTCTACCGGTGCAACCTCTGAGCCGATCAGCCTCAGAGTCAGTCGACTGCTCAATCAATCTCTAGTTGGTTGATTATTGTCATTTGGTCATTCTCCAAATAATCATATTTATTCTCATGGGCTCTATCTGGCTATGAGTGCTCCCTTCTGAGTGAGTGAATTCAACGAAGATTCGGTCTATCATATTTTTATTATACATAGGTAGAAGACAACCAATTAAATTATAAATAGACGGAATATTTCTACAATATTCTAGTTCTATAAAACATTCTTGAACTCACTTACTCAAATTATACAAAAAAGGGCATTTGAAATGAAATATTGATGCAAAGAGAATATTTTCTCCGAATGATTAAGTATAATTTATAAGTGTGTAAATGAGTATGAGTTCGCTTGGGTTCGGTTTCTTAAAAAAATATTATTGTTCATGTTCGACTCGTTTATTTATCGAGCCTAAAAAATTTGTTCATGTTCAACTTATTTGTTTAGTGAGCAGAACACGACTTGTTCGCGAAGAACGAGTTATTTTTTAGCTCTAGTCACACAGTTGTAGGATATAAAGAATAGAACGAAATTCAAATATTATTATTTAAATTAAAATATGAGTTTAAATAGAGTTTAATATATTTTTATCCTTGTTTTTTTTATTAATAATTTTAATTGATTATAATTTTTTAAGCGTTGTAATCAACTAACTTATTTAAGAATATTACTCATCAATATATATATATATATATAATTATTTTGAGCTAAAACGAGCTAAGCATGAGCAAACAAATCTTTGCTCTTGTTTGGCCCATTTGCTTAACGAATGAGTTAAACACGAACTACTTAACGAGCCGAGCTTCTGTTTACGAACAAAGAGCCATGTTGACAGCCCTAGTAATATGATAGCACAAGAAGACATGGATCAATTACTATTTAAAGATAGAAGGGAGATATAATCCTAAAATCAAAGGGAGAGGGGAGCAAAATTCTTCTGTGAAAGGGGATAAGGAATAACAAAAAGGAAATTTTGAAACAATCATGTTAGTTTTAAAAAAAATTATGGAATATTTATATACATGCCACTTAATTCCTATGTACTTACATATCTAACACCTAAATTTTAATTTCTTACATAAATACCATTTTACTTGTGCATGAAAGTGTGTATTTCACTTTTTAAAAATTAAAATAGTAAAATTTTTTTATGTGATATGAAAAAATTAAGTTTTGGCCATATAAAAAGCAAAATTTGAGTGCTATATATATAAATACATAACAATTGGGTGATATATATATATATATATAAATGTTGATTTATAATATATATGTAGATATAACTATTATCCATACCTGGTTCTCTCTCTAAAATGTACACTAATACACAATAACAAATAATTCTCACTATCAATCCACTCAATATCAAAAAGTGATGATGCAAGGCTACTTTATTAAACAGCCATAAAGTTTAAGCCCCTAATAATTAAATCTTTAGGTAAAGCATAAGATAATATTTCTCCCTATTATATTACTTCAGTAGGTGATAGGCTATCTACTCATACCCCACATTAATATTTTGCCCACTGAAATAAAATTATTGAGAAAAATTACATCCCCAGGCCGAAAATATAAAGTCTAAGGCAATGCTTGGTTACAATATGAATTCACGTTAAATAGGATTTGTCAAACCAATAAATCTGATAGGCCGTGCGATGAAGACGACATATGAGCGATGACAGGAAGAAATTCTTAAATCAATGTGACAGTCAAATTTGCTAAATTCAGATTTACGTCATAAAAGAGACGAAACACGAGAAAAAAAAAGATAGACACGAGAAAAAAAAAAGGCCCATTGCATCATCATCATTAATAGAACTAAGACCTTAAAACTTAATTAGTAGCTAATGGAGGAGACTTTTTTGCCACTACTTGCCAAATAAATTAACATGCTTTTGTCACCTTGCCTTTATTTTATAAAGAGTGCTAATGTAAGCAAAGAATCTTCAGCACAACCTACCAAATTAATTTGATTGTCTCATTGATTGAAAGTTCATGAACCAGTCACACATCATTCTACTCCTTTACAACTCATTTTAATTATTTTAGTTCTACGGTAAAATTAAAAAAAAAAAAAGATCTTTTGAGCATAAAGCAATAGAACTTAAAATAATAATAATTATTATTTTTATTATTTGTTACATAAATGTTTCATGAATGATGTTACTCTAAACTTGATTGATTTGTTTATAAAATGAGATTCAAATATATATATTTTTTATGTATAGTTTTTAAATAGATTTGTATGAGCAAAAAAGAGGGAGATATACATTCATACCACTTAACTCCTATGTATTTACATATCTAACATCTAAACTTTAGTTTTTTACATATATGCCAACTTACTTTGTGCAAGAAAAGATATATTTTACATTTTAAAAGTTAAAATAGTATTACTTTGGATGCCATATGAAAGATTTGGGTGGTATATATATGTAGAATATATAGTTCAGGAGTTAAATATGTAAACACATAAGAATTGAGTGATATGCATGTAAATGTCATATTCCCTCAACAACATTTAAATATTTTACTGCAAAAAGAGAAAGAAAAAGTAGTATTTTCTTGCAATATATTCCAGTACATAATTAATCACACTAAATACATGGCCACTTGCAGGAAAAATTATTAGGCCCGGCCTCCGCAACCTAATAAATTTTCCATTTGCAGAGAGGAACTCACAACTGAACACTAAAAAACATGACCACTTGCACAGTTGTTCATTTTTGCAGCATTCTTTTGTTTCTTTCACACCACTTGTGCCTACTAAATTCTGAAAATAAAAATACCATGATTTGATTTCAGAACATAATCATAACTCTGATAAACCCAAAATACCACAAACTACATGCCCTTAATCTAATAGAACTGAACCATTTCAGATGAAGCCATAATAGGCTGATTCTTGCACAGAAAACTCCACAGATTAGTGACGCCATCAGAAATCATTAGAGGAGGTTCATCATTGTTGCCAATAAAATTTATATTTTGAAGGATTTCATTAAGGGAGTTGAGTCTGGCACTGAGCTCCATTATCTGTGTCCTGAGCACTGAGTTTTCACCCTCGAAACTCAAATAGTATTGTGTGGTGAGGTTCAGAGTGATTAAAATATGGCTGTTATCTTTCTTCAGCAGGCTCACCTGTTCTATCATATCATTCACATGCTGCTGCTTCCTCTCCCTTGATCTTCTAGCCGACTCTCTATTGGAAAGCATTCGCTTTCTCTTCTTCTGATCCATCTGGGGAATCAAAATCGTTTCTTGGCCGGATGAACCGGATGATGTTCCAGTGCTGTAAAAAAATGATCTTTTTTTTTTATCTTTTTTTTTGCTTATGTTGTTGCTTAAATAATTTGAATCAGATGAATAGTGGTTTAGATCAGATAAATTAGTTGAGAGCGGAGATCTAAACAAGTTCATGAGAACACGTAGAACCAGTAGAGGAAAACCACTGAGAAGGATTGAACAAGATGAGTCCTGCGTCGTAGAGCAGAGTTTATCGTAAACCCTGAGAGGAGGATCTCACTTAGGACAGGCGACATCAATTGAAAACATTAAGAAGAACAGATGCGGCACATGGCTTGGAGGTAACTAGAGAAGAGACTAGCTATTAAAAGATAAGCCTTCAGATTATGAGAAAAAGATGTGATTTTGCTGCAGAAATCATGTTTGAATTTTGACAGAAGTTTTTTTTAGAGACGGGAAGAAGCAAATTAAGCAGAAGAAGAGCAGAAGCTGGAAGAAACTGAGAACGAGGAAAGGGAGGGAGGTTTGAGGAGAGGGGGGAGAGGAGCAGAACCTCTGCTCTTAGAAAGAGAAGGCTCAGAAGGTAGGAGGAGGAGCAAGAAAGCTTAGCAGGAGAGGAGTGGAGAGGGGGAAGAGGAATTTGGGCATGAGAGGAGGGTGGAATTTATAGAATAAAAATAGAAGAAAAGATGGGAAAAATGATGTAATAAAAGTTTGAAAAGAAAGGAAAAGTTTTTATGGAGTTTTCACTTTAGATTCTCCAATTGGAGGTTGTTGGGTCTTCGTGGAGGTATTGGCATGTGGACCGGTCAGTGAGAAATTTTTAGGTGAGTGAATTTACATTAAACTACATACACATATATATATTAGAAAATTCAACCTCTACTTGTATAACATTTAATTTTTTAATATCACATAAACAATATTACACTTGATAATCTTTTAAAAGTAAATATAACTTGTTATGTATGAATTTATGACACCAGACTGTTATAAATATAACTAAAGAAGAAACAAGCTATTAAAAGATAAGCCTTCAAATTATGAGAGAAAGATATACTCGCTCCTGAGTTACTACCTCCACGACACACTTCTCATCACTTTTATCATATGATTATTTATATTTACATCTATATGCATGCATGGATAGTGACTCAGACTCGATAGACGAGTGACCCAATGTTGGTCGCGATGCTTTAATGAGCATTGTTTGTCGGGTCGATCATGCGAGCAATACGAGTTAAAGCATCACGATTGACATGATTATGACTGTGCTAAGGATTCAAGATATCTAAATTATGTCACATTGTCTATTATTGGTTTGCCTTCATCGACCTTACTTTAAAACTAAAAATATATATATTTTTTGTTATTTATTATATCAACTAAAATTTTAAAATTATACATATAACAAATTAGGTCATATGTAAGGTCAGCTCTTTTCAAAAGCCATCATGGGTGACACTTCTTTAAAATATATATATTTTTTGTTATTTATTATATCAACTATAATTTTAAAATTATACATAAAACAAATTAGGTCATATGTAAGGCCAGTTATTTTCAAAAGCCATCATGGGTGACACTTCTTTAGATCCTAGATCCCTAGGACCTTTAAGACGAAGCTAATGTGACGACCCCATCAAAGTAATACATACCTGGAGAGTTGCCCCGAGCACTTAGATGTTGGTTATGACATTTTTCATTAGATGGTGTGTTAGGCCAAAACTATGATGTTATGTAGTATTTTTGACATTTTTTTTATTATTCTCTGTTGGATTGGTTGTTCTAGCCAAGCGTCATTTTTTTTGTTTTTTGGTATGCATATGTGCTTCATATGCATGACAGTATATTAGAATGTTCTTATGCATGAGTTGTGTTTATATATATGCACACACACATGTAGCATTAAAAAGGGAGCATGTGATGATTTCTATTAATATTTTGCTTGCATGAGTCGTTTAGCTCCGTCAGTAAAAAAGCTCGACTCATTATACATTTTATGTTTGTTGGTTTTCCCGCAAACGTTGTTCCCACACATGTCATGTCATTTTTTTCTCTTTTTCCTCCGTTTAGCTCCGTCAGTAAAAAAGCTCGACTCATTACATTTTATGTTCGTTGGTTTTCCCGCAAACGTTGTTTCCACACATGTCACGTCATTTTTTTCTCTTTTTCCTTTTTTTCTCTTTTTCCTCTGTACTTTAAGAGTTCTATGAGAGACTTATACCTATGAGAGTCTTATATAAGAAATAAGGTTACAAACACAAGTTCCAAGGTGCCATGCGGACGAGACTACATGAAGGAGACCCGGAGCAGCAGACTCGCGTCCCATACCTTAATTCTAAATCTCATTTATGTATAAAATTAGGGTTAGACACATACTTATGCAGTGTCTGACCGTCTTTTTCTTTTCTGAGATATGTTGACGACTCTGTGACACTGACATTTCATTATTTTTGGTTCTTGCATGTTTGCATGCATGAATGGTTTTCAATCATTTATTTTTGGTTGATCTGAGGTGGTGTGAAAGTTATAATCTAGGATCATTAAAGACCTTAACATTATATATTTTTTACTCAAAATCCTAAGAATAAAATATTGAGAAAATCAAAATTTTTAGATTAAAATAATCAGGACATTAAAAACATGCCAAAATTTTATTTTTTTTCATGGACTTTGGGCTGGATTTTAAGTGGGTTGCATAATATGGCTCTCACCAAAGTCCTAATAAATATGACCTCTATATTATTTAAGGACCGCTCTAGATAATTTTATTATTTTGCATGTCCCGATTAGAAGTCTCTGTACTTTTCCAACCCAACCGACTGAGTATAGATTTTTGTTTAGTTGGTTGTATATTATGCATAGGTCATTAGAGGCTCCCCAACCTAGATGGGTTGTATGTCATTCGTTAAGGGTATTTTCAGTTTTGTAGTTGAACCTTTTATTCTCTTTCTTTTCAGTGACATCTTTGTCACTTCGGAAGGTAAAAGTCTCGCTGCTTGGAGCATCACCTAATAGTCATAGAATAAAGGTTTTTTTATATTTGACCTCCAAAATTTTTCATATCTCCTAAAAAAATATCACCATTTTAATGTTCTAAAATAGAAATACACCTTTTCAGGCATAGGTAAGGTGTTATGTATTCTAAATTTGAAATTTTCAGGCATAGGTAAGGTGTTATATATGTAAAATTTGAAATTTAGATGGTAAATATGTAAATACATAAGAGTTAAGTGGTATGTACATAAATCTTATTTTCTTTTAATATGTATTGTATAATTTTAAAAAGGATTTCTTTTCTTCTCGGGGATGATTCTAGCCGGTGAGAAAGGTTGGGGTTGCTTAAATCCTGTGGGCGAGAGCTTTTGAACCAACAAATCAGCTTCGCTGGTTCCTACCCTCATCCATCCATTCTGCCGTTTTCTTTTGAATTTCTTACTGTTATTTTTTGCCTTATTTTATAATTTAATGTTATTACTGGCCACGATGAACCTGAATTTCTACTATTAAGAAAATAACTGTAAACGAATGCCATTTTTAGGGTGAAATTTAATTACGATTTACTTGAATAGGTAATGCATGTTTATTAAGTGCTCAATTATAATCTAATTTGCTTGGCAAAGTGCGCTCAACTTGATAAGACTGTCGAGGATACAAATACGAGCTATTCAGACAAAAATAAGACGAGAAAATCCAAGCCAATTGTCATGGGAGAGCCAATCCAAACAAAGATATTGTTTTTGAATGTTTCACCAATCCTAGAGACATCTAGAGGCCCTTGTTGAGGGGCCAAGAATCGATACTTGGGTCATATCAATTGACTTAAATTGACCAACTTAGCTGATCACATATAGCCAAATGGATTTCAGCCAATCGAGCTTATCCTACCGATCCAAAGCCAATCGAGTTTTGTCGGCTGAACTAGAGAGCAGCCGAACGACAAGGTCATACATGAAAAACACATAATATCTTGTACAATCTCCTCCATTAAAGCAATGATAAAGATATAATATCATCTAATTTTATTTTATTTCTTGTAAAGAGAGAAGTCATTTTATCAATAACACATGATTGACATGATATTTTACTATTCACCCATTTATGTGTCTCTCTCTCCTTGCTCATGTTATATTGGGCGATTCACTGATAAATATGAATTCAACACACATGTAAAATTCTTTATATGTAAAATTTGAAATGTAAGTGTTAGATATGTAAATACATAAGAGTTTAGTGGTATGTATGTATATCTTATTTTCTTTTAATATGTCCTAAATCATTTTTAATTATATATATATATATATATATATATATATATATATGCCTTTCCAGGAAGATTCTGGCTGGTGAAAAAGATGTGGCTGCTGTGAACTTTTTAGGCCAAGCTATCACCTTCGCCCGTTGCTTCCCTCATCCATTCCGATATTTGTCACTTTTGAATTTCAAAATTTAATGTTAATAGTGGCCGCAATTAACGTGAATTACTAGTATTAAAAGGTAGATGTAACCGAAATGTCATTTTCAGGGTGAAGTTTCTGCGGGCCAGACTTTTGATGGTGGTTACGACAGATTCTTGGTTTTTAGAACACATATATAATTATTGTTTTTTTTTAATATTCTTTTAAAACTTTTATGGCATTCTCATGTTGCAAATACTTTGAATTAATATTGAACCTTAACTCCTGAGCATTAGTTATTTAAGCTAAATTATTAGGATGGAAAGTGAACAATCTAACTGGTTGTAGCTCAGTTGAAATAATTCTTTATGAATGATGAGTACACATATCCACTATTTTCTCGAATTAGGAAAAATGAAGTTACAAAATTGATTATTATAAATGTAAAATAATAGTTTATCAATACTATATGTCGTTTGACTATAATGAATGTAATTCGTGGTGATAGCGAGCTGCAAGGGTCATAAACGATTGTTATAGAGATAATAGTTCGCTGATCATTGTGAATGTTGTAGATTGTGGCTATAATGCAAACTTGTTGTATAAGTCATAGTTAAAAATCATGGTAGTAGTTGGCCATGTGGGTCGCAGATGGTCGCTTCAAGAGCATTTGTTGGACAAAGACGTCATAGTAGGAAGTTGTAGTGATTATGAGCAATGTTGGCTATAGTGTTGGGTTGTGATGATGTCTGCATATCGTAGACATCGGAGTCAGGAGAAGCATAAGCTATGAACCACGTAGATCATAGTTTCATAAGCCACATAGGTTATCGGGAGCCACTTGAGTTGAGAACCACGAAAGTTGTAGTTGGTTTTGTAAGCTGCAACGGTGAGCTGTGATAATTGATGTCCATAGGCCACATTAGTCGGAGTTAAAGTTGCATGAGTCATGACCCACATAGGTTGTAGTTGGTCATGCAAGCCATGATGGTGAGCTGTGATGACGTCCGTACACCGTTCTGGTCAAATTCGGGAGTTACACAAGTTGTCAAACACATAGACCTTAGTTGGTCACTTAAATTATAGTGCTTAGTTGTGATGTCATCTGTAAGCTGTAGAGATCGAAGACAGGGGCTGCACGAGGTGTGGACCACGTAAGTCTTAGTTGATCACGTAAGCCATAGTGGTGAGTTGTGATAAAGGTCACATAGGTTGGAGTAAATAAGCTGCACAAGCTGTGGACCATGTAGGTCTTAATTGTTCACGTAGGTCATAATGGTGAGCTGTGATGACGTTCATAAGTCATAGGGGACAGGGTTAGGTGTTTCACGATTCGTGTACCATGTAGGCCAAAATTGGTCACATAGGTTGTAGTGGTGGGCTGCAAGGATAAAGCTTTAAGAGTTTGAAAAAACTCACCGTCTTCGAGGTATATTATTATAGTCTTAGGGAGGCGTTGTTGCATCGTCAGCAGAGTGCACTGTCATATCCTCATCATGTTATGTAATGACACCATATCCAAGGCATTTTGTTTCATCGTCTTCGGGACGAGTCATTGCACCGTACAGGAGGCACGTTATTCAGCATGATGTCTCATTACTCTACAATATATATTAGGATTCTACAACGTAAATCTTGATTTCACAAGGGTTTTCATAGCAATGAGTCAGGGGAGGTCGGCGATGGTAAGTGGTGGTTGGCTGGCGGTGGTCAAATGTGGTCGGTAGCTGCAAGAGTAGGGGGTATTCACCGGATCTGCGTTGTAGAAGCGATACAATAGCAATATTTGACTTCAAATCATTTTCTAAACTTCAGTCTTTTTATGGTTCAAGGAATTCTCCTTTTAAGAGAAATGTATGACTCTATTTATAGAGTATGTGAGAGGGTTTTCAACAAATAAAGATGAAATATGAACCACTTCATTGAACGACCTAAAGATGTTCCTTCAATCAAATGACTTTTTTTTGGTGGATATTTAAGTATCTTAATAATGTCAGAATTGAGTGATTTTGGGCTCTTTAGATTTGTCTTGTCAAGAATTTTAATTTGAATTTAGGTTTATCAAATTTGAAATTCATTTGACATTTCAAATATGCACTAAAAATTTCTAAAAGTGATTTAATGATATGATTTTAGATTGATTTGACTCGGATTAGACTAATTTTGGATTCTCATTCTTTCACATTCTCTCATAGGCTTCCCTTTTATACAAAAAGTAAAAACAAAAAAAACTTAGTGCAATATGGCATCCATCCATCATGTCTTGTCTTGATGAAAAAACCATGGCTTGAATGTCAGGACACTTTTAAAAGGAGTAAACTTGTGTCATTGCTTGTAATGGATGTCCATCTATAGTGGCATGGATGTACATCTATAGTGGTTGTGCCTTCTTAGGTGGGTTAAGTCATATCCATAAAAGAGATGAAATTCAGCTACTTCGACTTGTGAGTTCATATCAACGTATTAGTTTTTGTTATTAGAATACACATAGAAAGCATATAATTAGGCATATAATTGTATTTGTGCATGCAATAATTATATTTATCTAATATAAGTTTTGACATTAAAATATTAGATATATAAAAATATATAAAAAATAATGACATTTATGCTATATGTATCTATTTTTATATAAATAGAGAGCATTTGAGCGATTAAAAATGTCATAAATATAATAATAGTAATAATAATAAAGATAAAAAAATACAAGTAGACGTCTTAAATCATTAATACACAATAATTTTTTATTCACCGCATCGCTGTTGCAGAACCACACCAGCAATTAATACAAATGACAGCCATTAATTTTTTATAAAAAAGTGCAAAATAAATATTTATAAATAATGCAATACAAAAAGTTACGCATTAGCGGCCGACACCCTCAAGAGGTGCACCCCACTCAAAGCAAAACCTCATATAATTTATTACTTATTGTTGATAAAATGACAAACTAAGAAAAAAAAACTAAAATTTAAAACGTCACCATTAATCATAATTTAAACCCAACGATTTAAATCTTTTAAGCATCATGAGGCTATAAATGTAAAGAAGGATTAACCCAAATTCTTCTTATTTACATATCTAGCACAAATTTTTTTTTTTAACATCTATATCACCCAAATCTCTCATATATATAGCATAAAAAATAGAACTTTTATAATTTTAAAATGCTAAGTTACATCTTTTTATCCATAAGAAATATTTTATATTTGTAAAAATTGAAATATTGATGTTTGATGCGTAAATACATATATGACCTTACTTGTATATATGTGTTGAATCCAAATCTGTCCCATGAGTACTCGAAGAATAGAACTTGGCGATAAAAGAAGAAAAATGGGAGAGAGAAAGACAGAAGAGAGAGAGAGAGAGAGAGAGAGAGAGAGAGAGAGAGATTTGCTCGGTGCAAATAGGGGCGTTGCTGGGTTTTTTTAGCCCTTTTTATTCCTCAGTAAATAAAGGTTACCAGAGAGTAGAAAAGGAGAGAGATCTCCCTACACAGGGCATTGAGAGAGAGGAGAGTCCCAAGGACCTCTTTATACATGTCACAAGTCCTTTATTTATATCAGATATAAAGGAGGGAAATACAATATCACATTTCTACCCTTACTTCATCAAAGCGAAGTATGAGGCACTTTGGTCATTTTCACGCTCAGATTTGTCATTCTAGAGCTTTCTGATTGGCAGGGTCCGTTGGCGTCAGGTGGCCAACCTAAGGTAGTTGGTCAGCTGGATTAGTTGGCCGGCTAGCTGATGGAGGTGGCCGGCCTAAGTGATCGACCAGTTAGTGGAAGTGGCCAACCAACATGGCCGGTAGGGTGACTATAGGTGGCCATTCCAAGGAGGCCGACCCGACTGGCTGGTACATTGGAGATCTACTCAATGAAATTCATTGCTTAATCCCAACAAAATCTAAATTTACATTTCAAATTTCTTCTTATTCACACCCAAAGCCATGAACTTCCAAAAGATAAGCAACCTTTCTCCAGGAAGGTTCGTCCTCCCCGAGATATGCTCAATAGAATTCATCGCTAAAACTATCGACTTCCGCTCATCGGCCGCTACCGATCACATCATTGAGCAGATCAATATTATATCAACGAAGTCAAACCTTCCTAGAAGAAGATAGCTTATATTTGGAATTTTAGGTAGAAGTTCTATTCGTTTTGAGTTATGATTGTAAAATGTAATTGTGAAAAGATGAATTAAGCCTTGTGTGCTTCGTGCTTTCTTTTTGAGGGCTTGAAGTTAGAAACCTTGTTTTCAAAATTCCATTTCAATTTCATACTCAAAATGAATTGGGTGAAAGTGAAATTATCCTTTATTATTCTAATGCTCCGAGTCCCTCCTTTCATAGAGAAAATCATGATTTTATATTCATTGTTTTTGTGTGAAATTGGGAGTGGGTTCTGCTTCTAAAACTTTAAAAAAAGGCATTTACATACATACCACCTAATTCCTATGTATTTACCTATCTGACACCTAAATTATAATTTTTTACATTAATAAAACCCAAATCTTTCATATCATATAAAAAATACCACAATTTTAACTTTTAAAAAGGGAAATACACTTTTTTTTAATGCCTACATAAGGTGGTAAGTGTAAAAATTGAAATTCGGGGGTTGTATATGTAAATATGTATAAATTGAGTGGTATGTATGTAAATAAGAATTTAACATGGCTGCTCCTCCTTCAATAAAAAGACCAACAAGAAAGTCGCCATTAAGAAAATCAACAATGCCTTCGATAATCTTGTCGATGCATTGAGAACATGAATGGTAGGTTAGCCAAAATAGAAATAAAACATAGGGTTACACATAAGCTAGATTAGTCCAGTCTAGAAGCCTAGATTAATTTATTAGGTAACCTTATCTAGAATTAAGGTCTAGGACCTATAAAATAAACTGTGTTACCCCTGAGATTGTGTAGTTGCTATAGGATGAAGTAACCCATAGTTACTGACAAAGGCACCCATAGCCATCTTTAATTAAGAAAGCGTCCACTTTTAATAATGTGATTCCAATCTGTATCCATCATCCTTACAATTTATATTATGTGATGACATCATGATTTCCTTCACGGCAATAACAATTTCATGGCACATAAATCCAAAGAGCTTTAACTCGCTCAAAGTTCTCAACACGTTGGCCGATAATCAATGACATTGTTAATTTTCTTAATTACAACTTTCTCGTTGGTCTCCCTATTGAAGAAGGAGTAGACAATTCCACAAGCTCCTCTGTCAATTGGGTTGATAGGCACGTTCTTGTACCACCGTTTGATTGCAGATTCTGCTTTTTGTTGATATGAAGATCTTGGCATCATAGACACCTAACTATTATTCGATTTGACGAATCATGTTTGAAGATATTGGCTTGATAGACAATTCCATAAGCTCTTTTGTTTATCAAGCTGAGCGATAGAGGAGCTTACGGAATTGTCTGCCCCTCCGTAAACAGAGAGACCAACGAGAATGTTGCAATTAAGAAAATTAACAATATTTTCGACAATCGTATCGATGCGCTGAGAATTTTGCGTGAGTTGAAGCTCCCCAGACTTGTGCGCCACGAGAATGTTATTGCCTTGAATGACATCATGATGCCATCACAGAAAAGAAACTTTAAAGATGTTTATCTTGGTTATGAATTGATGGATACTGATCTCAATCATATTATTAAATCACCTCAGCCCTTTTCTAATGATCATTTGTAGTATCTTCTCATCCAGGTATGAATCTTTAACAAAATTTTATAGTAGGTTTATGTATATACCACTCAGTTCCTATGTATTTTACATATATATAACAGCTAAAGTTCAGTTTTTTGCATATATATATATATACCAGCTTTCTTACGGATAAAAAGATTTGTTTTTTAATGTGATGTGCAAGATTACGGTGGTATAAATGTGAAAAGTAAGAATTTGGGGCTAGATATGTTAATACATAGGAATTGGGAGGTATGTATGTAAATGCTTAGGAAGTTTATTTTCAGTTACTTAAACATTGCTGTCTTTTATTTGATGAAACAAAATTAAGAGTTTATATCAGTTATTTATATCCTTGCTGTAAACTCTTGCACCTTTTGAATCATACCTGAAATGGTTGGGATCAAAATAATCATCTCCTTGATAAGAATTTAAAATTGAAATTAGATAAATGGTAGATGAAGAAGCTGATAAATTAGCGTGGTAATGAAAATTTCCTACTTTGGAATGTTTAGTAGTTTAGATTGCAGTGATTATTTTCATTTGTTATGACTGATATCTTTTTGATCTTGATGTTGCACAGGCAAGTTTGAATTTTTTCATTGATTAATTGAGATGCATGAATATGAGCTCACTTCATCAAAGCGAAGAATGTGTGGTCAGGAGACGCTATTTTGATAGGGAAATTCTAATTTTTCTTCACGCAGAATTCATCTGAAATGCATGGCTGGGAAATTAGGAGACCCCCTTCACAATAGGCGATGGGGAGAGGGAAAATTCTCTATCCTATTTCTAGCCTATTTATAGACCAGGGAAAGAATGGAAAAAATGGAAATATATATATATATATATATGTATGTATGTATGTATATATATATGAGAAAATTTAACTTTTTAAAATAAATATAATTTTTTTTAATTAGGTTAAATAGGAAAATAATCTCTCTTAATTCACTATATTAATTATATATTATAATTTAAAAATGCACCAATTTCTTTCCAAAATATTTTATTTAAAATATATTTATGGCAAAATAGCAAAATTAAATTTTCTTAGCTATTTGAGTATAAATAGCATGCAATTCTTTTGTATCGCACTCCTAAACTTACGAAATTCTTTATCTGCGCGCTACTTAAGGTCTGTTTGGGACAACTTTTCATCTGTTTTGCTTTTCAGACCGCCACCACAATTTTCCTCGGGGAACTACTTATTTGCTCGGTTTCCGTCTGTTTTGCTTTCAGACCGCCACTACATTTTCTATTATAATCTCATTGATTCTTGATTGTTTATTTTCTTTTTTTACTTTTTATTAATATAAAAAAATTATATTCATCTTATTGTGTTCTCTACTCCATATGATCTTCTTCAAACTATTGAATTATAGATTTTTTAGCCTTTAGAACTTGATTCATAACCAATAAACACATACCTTTCACTTTTATCATCAATCTTTGTTCTTTTATCAAATAGAATACGAATATATGTGATGATTGTAAAGATTTTAAAGTGAGAGATTCTTGGTCTCCTTCCACTCCATGCTTTCTGAGGTGTTGTTTCATGCATACCTCTTATAGGTGAGCAATTTCTTAATAAATTGCACAATTGACCGCCTGAGCCGAAAATTCTTTTGGCATTCTCTTATTTTTAAACACACTTCAAGCCATGTTGAGAATTATTCTATTTTTTCTCTCTACTACATTTTATTGGTGGCTTCGTAGCACTATTAAAGAACGACAAATTCCATGATCTTCATGATACTTCTGAAATTCATTGGATGTGAACTCTGCCCATCATTCATATCTAATAACCTTTATATTAGTATCACTTTCTTTCTCAACAAGAGCTTTAAACTTTTTATATTTTTCAAACACCTATGGTTTCTCCTTCAAAAAATAGAACCCCATTTTTATTAAATATTTATTGATAAATAAATAATCTTTACTCTCACTTAAAGACATTAGTTTAATAGGGCCACACAAATTGGTGTATATGAGCTTAAGTGGTTTTATGGCTCTTGAAGCTGACTCATTTGGAAAACTTTTGTAAGATTATTTTTCAAGTAAACATCCTCCTCAAAGTTGACCAGGTTGATTGATGTAAGACAAGCCTCTCACCATCTATTTTTTTTATAGAAGTTCAAACTACCAAAGTTAAGATTTCTACATTGCAGATGTCCAAAATATGATGAATTATTATAACAAGCTCTTAAACACTTTACAATTCACATTAAAAGTCAAGAAGTGACATTTTATATAACAAGCTCTTAAACACTTTACAATTCACATTATTTATTTTTTTTACATTGGCACCTTAATAATCAAACTATTTCTATCACCTCTTAAGAAAATATCATTTTTTTGTTTAGTGAATATCTTATATTGTTTTAGTAATTCACTGAAACTAAAAATAATAATTTTCAAATTGGGTACATAGTAAACATTTGAAATGAACTGATGGTCTTCGTTCTTCAATCACATTATAATTTTACCTTTAACTTGTCTTGATATTTTTATTGATCTCTAAATGAGACATTTCCTCTGATTGCTTCATTAAGCTCCATGAACATGATTATTTCTCCACATGTGATTGCTTGCACCAATTTCGAAGTACGACCTATTGACTTGGCCTTTATCTTTATCTGTGCATGCTAATAATAAAGTTTCTTCTTCTTTACAATTATCTTCTATAAGGCTGGCTTTCTCTTTCATCTGTTTGGGGCATCTACATTCGACAACATAATGACCTTATTTTTTATAATACTAGCATTTAATTAATGATTTGTCATATCTTGACCGTAAATTTTCTCTTCCACAATCTCTTGATATTTGTTGCTTTCCACTTCTACCTCCATTAGTGAAGTTGTTAGAATTATTATTATATCTACTTCTTCGTTCTATTTAATGTCCACAACCACATCCAAAACTTTATATATATATATATATATATATATATATATGTAAATTTTAGAAGCTAATATCCATAAAAAATACTAAAACCACAATGTCTTCAAAACAAACTACATAAAACCCAACAAAACTTTCACGGATGTTTAAATCTGCCTCAAAGCCACATTAAACACATTTTCAGACACACATCTATATACAACCAATAAATCAAACAAACAACAGTAACTAAAAAACAAACTAAAATCAGTTTTTCTCAACACAACACTCCTAAACTCAACTTCTAGAACTAATTAATTAAAACCATTAATTGCTTACTGAGAGTCCCCCGAACAAGAATGTAAAGGGTGGTAGTAAAGCATCTCCTCCCACATCAATTCTCTGATCTCTTCTTCTCCAAGATCTTCTTCAACATTAAGCTCCACAGGAACCTCAGTCAGCGGGTCGGCATTCGGATCGAAGAGATCCGACAAGTACGGGTGTTCCAACGCCTCCGCGACGCTTATTCTCCGCGTGGGATCGAAAACCAGGAGTTTGCTCAAGAGATCTAGTGCCAGTGGATTTGCGTTGGGGTAACGAGAAGCTAGAGGGATTCTAGGAGAGTATGGCAGAGAATTAATGAATTGGCGAGCTCTAGGGTTGTCGATGAACTCGATATCAACATCACTCATGGTGCCGAGGACTTGGATTATAAGTTTGAGTTGGTCGAGGCATTCGGTGCCGGGGAAGATGGGTTTCCGGCCGAGAAGTTCGGCGAAGATGCAGCCGACCGACCAGACGTCTATCGATGTTCCGTATTTCTCGCAACAGAGGAGGAGTTCCGGGGCTCTGTACCACCGGGTGACGACATATTCGGTCATGAATTGGTTGTCTCTGGAGCTGGAGCGAGCGAGACCGAAGTCGCAGATCCTCAGGTCGCAGTTGGCGTTGACGAGGATGTTCCCGGGCTTCAAGTCTCTGTGAAGAATGTTTGCCGAGTGTATGTACTTCAATCCTCTCAGCAGCTGCATAATGATGAGAATGTCTGATTAATCTTAATATCACCCTTAATCATACTAATTATCACACTAATTGGTCAATTTTTAATTTCATTAATATCTACATGACATAATTAATACAACTTTAGCCTAATTAATGCCCCATTACCATAGCACACCAGCTAACACACTAATTAATTAGTGGTAATGGGTTAACAACTTCAGTGCCTAAACAGATTAAGAAAACCAGGATACAACTTGTCAAAAAGCAGGAGAAAATAATTGACAAGTCAACAACCCTCACATAAGAAAAGAAGGGTATCCACTGCCCTATACATTCACATATCTAACACATATACATTTATGTACAAAAATCATATATAAAATTTAGTTAAAGATCTATACCTGGTAGAGAAAATACTGAACATGATCATTAGAAAGCGGCTGAGGCGATTTAATAATATGATTGAGATCAGTATCCATGAGTTCATAAACAAGATAAACATCCTTAAAATTTCTTCTTTGTGCTGGCACCATGATGTCCTTCAAGGCAATGACATTCTCGTGGCGCACAAGTCTGAGGAGCTTCAACTCGCGCAAAGTTCTCAGCGCATCGATCGGATTATCAAAGACATTATTAATTTTTTTAATCGCAACCTTCTCGTTGGTCTCTATGTTTATGGAGGAGCAGACAGTTCCATAAGCTCCTCTGCCGATCGCCTTGAGAAGCATGTACTTCGTGTCGATTTCAAACGTGTTTCGGAAAACCGAATAATAATGTTTACCTTCAGATGGAATGCCGTTTGGGGGATTCACCATTATCGCCTCCATTGCTCCTCAATCTTCTGCAGACAGAACTCGATTTGCCTTCCCTGCGATCTCACCGAAGATGATAATGGACAAACAGCGAAAAAGCCAGATAAATATGGCCGACGATAGTCGGTTAACTCGCGGGAACTCTCGACTACGGCGGAGCACGATGCGCCGACGATTCAGATCACGCCTTGTGTCCGAAATATATGGCTTGGATCATCCGATCGGTTACTAGGCAGGTATGGCTTTAGATGTAATTCAAGAGATGAGATAGGCCGCGGAATCTTCTGCGGTTTAGACGGTCTGGGATGCATTTTGGGCCGCGAGATGGCGGAGAACGAACGGGTGATGTCCACGTGTGGAGCTAGCGGGTGTTTGCTGACCCAACAACGGCTGGCTTTTGGAAGTAAAGTGGGGTTTGAGTAATAAGAAATTTGGTATGGAACTGCCAGCTATTTATTTTTTATTTTTTATTTTTGTTATTATTACTATTTTTTTATTTTTTTATTAGAGGATCAAGTTATAAGGAATGATATATGAAATTATAAGCATATAAAAATAAACAAAAAGGAATGGAACCAGGAAATATTTTTTGATGAGACCATAAATTGATAATTTCAAAATTAGTTTCAAATATTTTTATGAAGATTTGGGATTGATTTTGATGATTTTATATATTTTTATATTTGCAATATAAATTTGAGGAAAATATACAAATAAAAATTGTTTTTTGAAACATCTGCGTAATTAACTTATTATCAATATTAAATATAATTATAAATAAAAATATAATTTAATGTAAATAGATCACGATTAAATGCTAATTTAAACTAAATTGCTTTTATATGTTATCAACTAAAAGTAAAAAAAAAATAATAAGAAAATAATTTTTTTTAAAAAATCATTTCAAACTCATGTGAATGCTCTGTAATATGCTCAATAATTACTTAAAATCAAATATAAAATATAACTGAAAATTTAATTTAGTTTAAATAACATATATCTAAAATTTTTAAAATTAAAATAAATTTATATCATTAACATTAAAATAATTAAATTAGCTCAAATTTTTTAAGAAAAAGTATGCCATTTTTATTTAATATGACCATATTTTGGGAGAAAATAAAAGTTAAGTATAAAAATAAAATAAAATAAAACAAGCCAATAAAATTGAGCCTGTCGGGTTGCTTTTAAATTGAGGTTTTGCATGTTAGATATGTAAATTTATAGGAATTGAGCCGTATGTATGTAACTGTCCTGTGGTTTATAATGTGAAGCTTGCAACTCTTTAGTCCCACACTGAACAATTACAAAACATTACTACTTGTTGAATTCATAAACATAGTTGAGCCATTCAAAATGTTAGGGGCATCAGGGTGAGGTTGGAAAAATTATTCCATACAGTGACCGCACTCAAAGTTGTGTGCGGTCACTCATTAAAAACCAACCCCTCCCTTGAAAGTGGGCTCCACTTTTTAAAATTTTTAAAAAATGATGTCTATTACGTGGCATAAAATGATTGGGGGGCGTAGGTGTGGATTTCGTATCGACTAAGTGCTCGTACTTCAGAATATCATCCATAAGATATAAGATATTGAGAGATAAGCTCTCCCATCACTATATTATTAGAAGACAACAAAAGTGTATTGTCAATTTTATTGTGAATATTATGAACATTTAAGAGGGAGGTGCAATCAATACAAACTCAAGGCCAACTACTCTATCATCCATAGAAGAATTAAATTAAAAGTGTATAAGAGTAGCTTGTGATGAGAATTTAATTTAATTGCTAACAAGAGGGCAATCTTCCAAAGCAAGTCATATCTATTATTAAAAACGTTGGAGCAACCAATGAAGGTGATTAAGAAAAATAATAATAATAACTTACTGATTTCGGAGTATATTGGAATGCCTAACTAAACAAATAAGATAATTATTCCTCTGATTCCAAACATAGTGGTTTACAAGAAGGAGATGTTAGCATTAATGTCCCTAATAGGCATAAATTCATTGTTGTGGGTTTTGAGTGGTGCCACTACTATTAACAATAATAACAATAATAGGAGTGACAACAACATCAATGATAATGAATCAATATCTCACAAGTAATATTTGATATAGTTGGCATTCATCACATGCGTGTATGAGACTATTTTATTTACCAGAGCTCTAATTTGGAGCGTTAAAATGAGTTATACTTACAAGATGCTTTCGACCTTGAAAAAAAATGCTTGGAATTATCATAATGCATTAACATTTAAAATCCTTAAGTTGTCTGCATCTTTAGTGCATAATACTTACCAATAAATTTTTTTAGCGAGCTCATAGTAATTTCAACAGTGTTAGAAATCACTTTTAAGAGTGTTTGTTTCACAATAAATTACTTATAATTATTTTTTGTTTGTATTGTGAAATTCTTTGGTTGTCCTTCTAATATTTTTTGTTGAGTTTGTGATTGTCCTTCAAATACTTATTTGCCTTCACAAATAATGTTTTAAAATAATTATAGTTTTGATAATAAGTTGACCAAATCAATACATGGTTTACACAAATGCACATGTCATTTAAGTAATAAAATTATGGAGCACGAGATCATTCTCACAAAAAATTGACATCAAAATATCAAATTAAGTTAAGCACAAGTCCTACTTCATGTTAAACTTTATCCAAATAAATCAAAACAAATTGCAAATAAATCAAAACAACATTGGATTAGTCAACTGCCGCAACCATTAACCATTAAGGAGTTATATGGCATTAAACCGCTTCTACAACATAACATTAAGGGCCTGTTTGGCGCAGCTGCAGATTCTCAGCTTTTCAGCTGCAACTGCGCTGCCCCTGGAAGCAGCTGTAGGGAAGCAGCTGTGGGGAAGTTGACTGTCTGTTTGGTGCAGCTGTGTGAAAAATGTTGTGAGCCAGCTGTTAATGTAAAAATGACCAATCTGCCCCTGTCTGTTAAACTGTTTAAAATATTTCGATTTATTTGTATAAATATGGGCTTAATATACATAAAGTTTATCAAAAATATTATTTTTTACTTAATTAAATAAAATAAATGGTTTTCAACATTCATTTTATACATTTTAAAAAAAAAAATGTAATTTTGAGCACAAATAGGTTTAAAATTTTTCTTCATCTATATATCAAAGTATATGAATATTAATATCGTTAAGTTAAATATAATTTTTAATTTTTCGGTTTATTAAATATAAATTTATTAAATTCATTTATTAGTTGAATTTTATGGATTTGATGCAGGAAAAAAACATATTCCAAATAATTTTTTTTTGTCAAACACATCCAATAAATTTAATTTTGATTGAATCAAATATTATTTCAAATTTTATAGTATTTAGATTTGAAAATTCCTAATATTTCAAAAATAAAAAATATTTTCCTGCTAGGCCGCCGGTAACATCACAAAGGGTGGTTGATTGTAACAATCATTGTACGCCATTCTAGGTGCAGAAAAACAGCTGGAATAATTTATTTTCCGTTCTTCCACATTTAGGTAGGGATGGTTGGGGGTGCGTTTTTGGTGCGTTTTTGGTGCGGTAGTGTTATGAAAACGCTGCCTTTACGTTTGGTTAAGGCGGGCAGCATTTTCTTAAGGCCGCCTTTCGAATGATACACGGCTGTGGGATCTTAACGTCAAGCGGCTGTGGAATAAAAGTTACTGCAAAGCCTGGTACAATATGCTAATGTCTGGTTCTGTCCAAATCAACAATATCTACTTTCCTGAACATGAGGGGAGTTTATGGCATTGGTTTTTTTTTTGGAAAGAGCATCACAACAATAGTATTTACCAATGCTGGTACTGATGATGGATTTGTTGGAATTTCAGCACCATCTCCAGCAAGAATACTTCCCATAGATTTGGCAAATTTTGGCGGGGGCAATTCCTTGCCAGGTCCGCCTAAATCTTCACCACTGCAATGCAAGTATAAGACTTGTAACTCCTGAAACGTCCATCACGATGCATCAAGTGGGGCTTTATACATGCTTTTCTTAGCGTGGTGGGGCGAAACTCTTATGTGGAACTTGTGATGCGGTGGACGAATCAAAAGGCTCATGAAATATGTATTTCGGCTCAATTGATGCGTTAAAGGACATTCTTTTTTAGCGTCGACGGGGAAATATGTTGCAGGTGCCTAAGATTGCATGAGTGACACCTATACACTTTTTTCTTAGCGCGACAGCCGACAGGTGAATCTTGTTGTAGTTTTGAAGACCCGGACACGCAATCCTTTGCATGGCGGTATACACCTCTTTAAGATCACGGCGCAAGGCAACCCATACACTTCTTTCTTGGTGTGGTTGCAAACCCGGACTCCTGATGCAGCCCCTCAATGGGGGACGACCCTAGGAGGTTGTCGAAATGTTGCCGAATTTTGGTAGAATGCCGGTCATAAAAGAATTATTAAATTAAATTCACCCAGACCAAAATGCACTCCGAATGAAATCTCCTAAACTATATATTAAAGACTAAAATTATTACTTGAATCATCTTAAACGAAAGAACTATATATAAATAGAACCTGCACGCCTCACAGTGGACTCGACGACTGATCAACAACTTGTTGAGGGTCCACCTGGATACTCAAATGAAAGCAAAGTATGGGACATATACATATTTTTAATTATGCAATCGAAGTCTCCATTCGTCTTCTTTGTCACCGGATCCGCAATACATCTAAAAGCGGACAAAAGGCGATATTGAGGCGCTTGAAGTGAAGCTTTGCATATTTGCCACCGGATCCACAACCCCAAATACACGAGCGAACGTGAGGCGAAGATGAGACCTCAAATGAAAATATTTGCACCAATCTCAATGATATTATCTTCGTGCAAATAACAATAAAAATTCTTAAAATTAAGAACTGACGCTTTAGCGCCAAATTTTTGCGCTTAAGCGCGACAGTATACTAAATGTGTTAAATTAAATTTCTAGAAGTTTTAAATGTGGTTTAGTGGGTTTAAACGTGGGATCATGGTCTGAGAATGTGGTTAGAGGTTTTAGGCGTGATCTAGAGCCTATAAATAGAAGGGTATGAGGAGAAGTCCCACCACACTTCAATTTAACCCTAAATTTTAAGTGAAGAGTGAAACTTCTTGGAAAGATGTCATCTTGGGAGAGTGATTTGAAGAAGAAGGAGGAAGTTGTGAAGAAGAAATTCATTAGTCAGAGTGCACAAGAGTTATACAATGGTTTCGTTTCCGTCAATATTGACGGGATACCGGATAAAATCACTAAAATTGAGATGACGTGGTTTCAATTGAAGCAAAAGTGATGGAAGTTAACGCACATCTTAAGCATATGGGATGACAACTTAAGATTCAATTTAGCCATACTAGTTTTGTTGAAGAAGCAGACAAGACTATATATTTGAAAAACAAATGGATTGAAGAAGACTCAACCAGAGTTCTTCACCACCGTCCGTTCTATCAGATTTATAATTCATATACTCAAGGAGAGGCTGATGATAGGTCAGGATTTGTTCCACCGGAAGGAGAGTGGAATCAAGTTTTTTATTCAGTGTTTGTTTATGTTGAGTGTTTGTTTGATAGTGTTATGTTTGTTTTGTGTGTTTTTATTGTTATGTTTGTTTACTATTTGTGTTTAGGAATTATTTCATCCAAGACACTTTGGATTGAGAAATTATATATTGAAATATTAGTAATTGTTTGTGAATTAATATAAGTGTCTGTTTGTGTAAAATTTGGTGTTATTTTGTGCTGAATCAAATTAGTTATGATTGGTGAATCTCGAGGAAGAGAAGAGTTGAAAGGGAATAAAATTGTTATTAAAGTTTTATAAGACCATTTAGGTGTGGTTGACTTAGGCTAGAAGTGCATGTTACTTGCCTAAGCTCCAAGACCCTGTGCTAAAGCTCAGACTAACTAGAGAGATTGACGCCTAAGCGCTAATTCACGTGGACTAGTTCGTGAATGGTTTAAAGTGAATTTTGGGGTGAAAAACTTGATTTTTTCCCCAACTTCATCTTTTACCTTTAGTTTTTGCGAGTTTGGGAGCTAGGGCATCATCTTAAGTGAAGACTTTGTGGTGGTTTCAAGCTAAATTTGTTAGATTTGATCTTCTTGAGGCAAGAGCTTCTATGTAAAATTTTTTTATTTTCACAATGTATTTTGAGCATATTATGGATTTGACCAAAAATCACTATTCATGGTGAAAATTTGAGAAAAAATTATGAAAAATACATAGAATTGATAGTTTAAGCTTTTAGAATTTGAGTTCAATAATTTAAAGTTGAATTAGAGATTTATTGTGAATTTTATATGATATTTAGAAATGGCCGCAAGAATGAAGAGGAGCAAAGGAAAAACTCATTTTTATTCAAATAAGTTCATTAGTTCGAGAGCTCATGATTGATATTGTGATGCATTGCAATCAAGAAAATTGATTTCTGAGCAATGTTTTAAGAGTTCAGGTGGAGCAGTAGAAGACTTGATTGTTCGCCGACGGTGGGAGTGTTTTTACTATTTTTTTGTTGTGGCTGTTATTTCTATTGTTTGGGAGTTCAATGTGAATCTCCTTGAAGCTGAGGAAGATGGAGTCGTGGTTAGAGGAAAACAAGTACCTTTCTCCCAAGAGGTAATAAATATGTTCTATCAATTGCCCTCGAGTGTTTTTATTCATAGTATAGTCCGAATGAGGAGAAGTTGGATGAAATTATAGCATGGTTGACTAGTCAAAGAGGATTATGAAAGATTACTAATGAAAGAACAATTAACTTCACCATGTTAAAGTTGGTATAGCATGGTTGACTAGTCAAAGAGGATTATGAAAAATTACTAATGAAAGAACAATTAACTTCACCATGTTAAAGTTGGATGTCACAGCGAAAACATGACACTACTTTATTTTTGCTCGTCTACTGCCAACAAACCACCTCAGTGAAGTGACCCGAGATAGAGCAACCTTGAACTACTACATTCAGCAGTTCAAGCCCATCGATATTGGAGCTCTGATTTATGATACTATCACCAGTTCAGTCGTCGCTGCTACTGCTGCATGTTTGGGATTTGCATCCTTAATCTTTTCATTATGCGAGTAGACAAGTGTTATATTTGATAGATGGGATGAGATATTGCAGCCACTCGAGCCCATTATTAGTGTCAATGTGAAATCTTATTCACATCATTTGATCTTTGGCTGGAGAAGTGGATTTTCTAGTAGTTATGGTGCCTCTACATATCGAGCTTCTATTTCATGTGATTTGATATCACAAGGTCAGACTTTTGGATTTGATTCACAGTCATAATTATTGCAGAGGATATTGGACAACATCAACTATACCGCTGATAAGGTATTGAATTTAGAAAATTTTGCAGATCATATAGATGGATATATGAGGAGACATAGCGATTATGAGGAAAAATTCCACTCATCTATGGAAAACCTCATGAGAGGTGACCAGAGTATAGTTTTCCCTAAATATCCAAAATATCCATCATATCAGCCTGCAACTGTTTGACATAGTGACGATACTGATGCTGATGATGAGGAAGAGGATTAGACTGAGTTCTATAGTTCAGTTTTTTTTTATGTATTGTTGTGAACTTTTTGTGCTACAATTATATTGTATTGTTGTTGTGTTTTGAGTTGTACTTGTTGTGACTGTTGAATTTATTTGTGCTTTGTTTTGTTAGTCATTGTTGTGCTATATTTATGTTCTTGTGAGTAGTTATTTTGTTATTGTGGTAGTAATTGTGTTAACTGTGTTAGTTAGTGTATTTAGTTAGTCTGTGTTGAACTTAATCCTAAATTTTAGGAAGGTTTAGAATATTACTGCTTTTACTTAAGAACTTCATGCTTTAAAATTTCAATTTACTACCAGGTATTTTTTCTATGTTGCAGTTGTGAATATCTGTTAGTGTGTTTGTTTGCTTTTATGTTATCCTCCATTGCATAGAAGTCTAATGAATCTCTATATGTTAAGTTAAAGTAAAATTTGATCAATTAATTTTTTTAATCATGTTTTTAACTTTTGTAATTGTACATTTAGGATGTAAAAGTTCCTATAAGCATGTTATTTTTAATTTTTATTCCTGCATATATATATATATATATTTGATGCTGAAATGTTTTATCTTATTAAAAATTTAAGTTTAGGGGGGGGGGGGGGGGAGAAAATATTTAAAAATAAGTGTAGTAAAAAACTTGAAGTTTATTTGTTCTCAAATATACTTCAAATAAATTTGATTTTGTTTTGAAAAAAAAATAATTATGTATATGAAGTTATATTAGGGAAGTAAAATTTTGAATATAGAAATAAGTAAGAGAATTTAGTTAAAACATATAGTAATGAAGAAAATTTAAAGTTAACAATTTTTAGTGTGAAAATGTTAAATATTGCGTAACTAACTTTAGTAGGAGAAATTATATTTTTGAAATTTTTAGAAGGGTTAAAATTTTATTTTCAATGCTTAAATTTTTTTTATTAAAAATAATTTTCAAATCTATTTTTATATTTTTAGTAAAAGATTTATATCAGAATTTTGTTTAGGAAAGAAGAAGTGAAATTTAAAATCATTAAAGCCCCATCCAGCTATAGCAATTCTCACAAAAAAAAAAAAGAAAAAAGGAGGAGAGGCTTGAGGATTATTGTCTAATAAAAAATTGGTTCCACATATGATCTTTTTAAAATATAAGACATGAGAAACTCTTAAGCTCAAGGATGTAATATAATAAGTATAGTTGTTCTTAATAAAAATTTTTAATTAGAGCAGATAAAATTCTTAAACTCTATATTTGGAGAATTTACTATAACTCTGAGCTAGATAATAACTCATATTTTCAGACTTCTTTACTTTAAAAATTTCTAAACTTTAAGTTGGTCTCATTTTAAAAGAGAAGCATAATAATAAGTTAAGTGTTGCCGAGATGAGAATGATTAGGTGGATGAGTGGCTTTACACTTAGAGACAAAATGTGGAATGAATATATTCGTGATAGGGTTGGTGTAGCTCCTATGACAGACAAAATTAGAGAAAGTCG
>NW_018164489.1:455706-461552 GCF_001263595.1 Phalaenopsis equestris
GAGAGTAGATGTTTTAGATTCGACTTGTGTTAAGAAAGGCAGAGGTAGACCTAGGAAGACTTGAGCTTATTGTATTAAAAATGATCTTAATTTACTAGAACTAAATGAAAATATGACACTAAATAGGACGCAATGGAGAAAAAAGATTCATGTAGCCGATGGGATTAAGGCTTTGTTGTTGTTGTTGTTGTTGTTGTTGTAAGTTGGTCTCATATGCTAATATTTTTTTAAATTGGACTACTGTATTTCTACATCAAAATTTTAGAATATCCTAAAGAAAGTCATTTACATAATCTACTTATTTTGGGTTTAAAGGATTGGAGTGTCATCTGAGGACAAATAATATTTTAAGTTTGTGAGATTTTGAAACACCTAAAATATATAGTCTTTATGTACACATTTTTATACCTATTTTTGAGATATTGTGCTTTAATGAAAGGTATTTGTGTGTTTTTATTTCATGTACAATCAAATGGATGAAAAATGATGAAATGAGTGAAAAAAACATTAAATTTGGAGCAAAAAAGAAGAAGATGTCAAAATGAACTGAGGTGCCTAAGCACCCATAACGCGCTAGTGAAACAGAGAGAGTCGTGCCTAAGCGTTAAGTACCTCACGCTTAAACATAAGAAGTAGTTACTTGATGATTTAATGAATTTGGACAAAATTTTGAAGATGTGTTTGAAACAATTCTTGGTGAAAATGTGATAAATAGTTAATGAACATGAAAATTCATTCAATTGACATTTGAAAGGAGACAACTTCCAAAAGATTCATTAAATGATGACACATTTTAAAGAGACACCAAGACAACTTTAGGAAATTATAAAAGAAAACTTGGATTGAAGAGAAGATGATCGATCCATCTAGAGCCAACCACCACACGTCGACGCCGCCACCGCCAATTTTCTTTTTATTTTAAGTTTTACTTTTTATTGTAAGTGAAGGAAGAGATTCAAAAGAACCTCAAGACTTTGTTGGAGAGGATTTGAGATAAGTTTTTATCTTCATGATTATATTTGTTTTAAATTTAGACTTCTTATTTGTGTGTATGATTTTTACTTTCAAACTTAAGTGTGGTTGTGTTTTCTTCATGAATTCGGAGTAGTTTTATGTATCTTTTTTCTTTAAAATGATAAGTGATTAAATATTGGATGGAAATTTTGTGAAGTATTAGTCTTTAATGTTAGAAGAAGTTATGATGATTTTAAACCTTGTACTTCATTTACTTCTTGATTTGACCAATTAAGATGTTAATACCTGTTTTGAGAACATGTAAGATTCAATGCGGTATTGTCTTAATCAACAAATGGTGAAAATCACATTTGATTTCGTGGATGAGAATGAAGTTCATGGGGTTAAGTGCAAATAATTAGAGAAATAAACTTTGAAGTGTAGAATTAGAGAAATTTAGAGTGACAACATAAAGCCCCAATTTGATTTATAGTTTTAGGTTGTGATACGAGATGTTAGCTCCTAGGTGGAGGGAAAAGACGGAACTCTAGAGTGAGAGCTAGTATCTTCCTTACCTAACTCTTCTTTAAGTCAACTCAAGTTGTAAATTAGTCAATGTTCTTTATAATATCTCTTGTTACGGTAAAGAATATTAGAATCTTGTAATCTATTTCAAATTTGCAAATCTAAGCTAAGTTCAAATAACTTTGATTTCACTAAAATTTGGATGAATTTGGATTTTTCATGGAATAAAATACTTTGATGAACTTACTTGAGGATTGCAACAATCTTTTGAATCATTTTGAACACCTTGAAGACCCCATTTCGAGTTCTTTGAAACTTCTTCAAGAAGCTTCCTCCTTGGCACCAATAATTATACATTTGGTTTACAAACCAAGCTCACTCTTTGGCTTCCAAAACAAGCTCTCACCAGCATCTTCCTCGCTATAAATAGCTACCCATCTCGCCGCGGCTATAAAGAGGCACTTATTTCTTCAAAAAATAAAAGCTTCCTTCCAGGCCAACCTCAATAATTTTTTTCTTATCTTGTGTTTCCCGCTCAATTCTTCTTTCCCCCGCGTATTTTTTTTCTTTCAGCTGGGCTCGATCATTCTTCTCAAGAAAACACTTTCAAGAATCAGATACTTCTTCCTCTCATCCGAGCAAACCTCTCCCTCCGTCGTGGCCGCTGCACCGCCCCGCATCCGCTGCTCACCTATCCCTGCCGTTCGCCGACCGATAGATGACGTTCGTTCTACCTACAATTTCATCAACGAGCTCGGCCGAGGGCAATTCCGCGTAGTCTACTTGATCACTCACCGAGAAACTGGCGGATCTTTCGCCTGCAAGACGATCGCGATAACTGATGAATCGCGAAATGGTGGAAGATGTCCACCGTGAAGTTCAGATCATGCATCATCTAATCGTCCATCGGAACGTCGTTGAGTTGAAAGGGGTTTTCAAGCAACATCCACAGACGGCGAACTTACAGGTTTCACTGCAGAGTCGGAATTGCTTATCTAGTGCCCGGAATAAAAGGTTCAAATCTTTCAACCCCCTCTCACATCCTTTCTGCAAGCAGTCCCCTAAAGCAGCCATGGACATCTTCATGCTTAATAGTTGTTCTCAGCCCGATCGGTGTTTTAAGGGTGCCCTGCTTCAAACTAATTTACGATGAAGCTTATGAGGCGTTCCTCTGGCAGTTGACCTTACCTACATATCCTACGCTCTTGGTTTGTCTTGATGTTGGTTAGAGACATCGTGCTTTGGGAGATCATCAATCAACAACTCAGGAAGTGCGGGAATCCAAATTGTAGAGAGTTTCGGAAAGCGATAGAGTTTGATATCGAGCTTGAATCTGAAGAATGTGTCAGGTTTATGCCGCCTTTGCCGAAGGATGCATTTGGCACTCAAATACTGGGGCTGGGGCGGGATCACAAGGATTTGGAAGCTGAATTAAAGAAACTGACGCCTCTGAATGGCCGTACTGTTCTCATCTTTCACTCACATTGTAAATGCCCAGCAGGCGGAATGGAGGTTTGGGGGCAAAAGAAAGTTCGACGTCTCAAGACATGGTTTCAATTAATTATTCAGTTCCACCTCATGTTAGAACAACCTCGACATACTCTCTGATTGGATGGACATGCTGTGCTCTTTTGCAACAATGTCAATGTTCTTGTGATCATAATGAAATTGCTCATCCAGAGTTGGCGAAGTATTTCAATTTTGGAGTTCAAGGCTGCTGCTCGTGCTTTGGCCATTCTTGATGAGGATGATAGCTTGAGAAGGGCAAATAGAGGAACGCCGGTTGGAAAGCAAGGTATACACATTATTTTTATGGATTGGGATGGTATGGAAGATTACCCTGGACCAGTGTAAAGAAATATACAAAGAATTAGGTAAAATTGTATTTACTGATCTTGTTCCAAAAGATAATGAAGTTGCTAGCTGGAGAGGAGAGTAGGTGGATCGTGCTCAGCTTGGCAAAGCCTATCGGACTGCCGGCATGCTCTTTGAAATTCTCTGCATCGTTAACAAGAACGAGAGAGTCGAAGAAGTTGTCTCCGAGATTATTGCTGCGGTTTTCGCGGACGACTGGTCTTCGCTATCATTATGAGTCCATGTTATCCGAGCACTGACAGCGAGAGCTCCAACCCAGGTAGAACCTCCTGATCTTGATGCGATCGAGATCGACCTGGCTCGTAGATACATTCGTTACAAGGACAGCACTCTCATTATGCAACTCTTACATCAACATTGTGCAAAGATGGGAAAGTATTCTTTGCTTTGTCCTAGCAATGCTGGAACATCAAGGAAGCAAGATATTGTTCTAATTGATATCTCCTTATCACAAAGGGAAGAGTTGCTTTAGGGGGATTAAAGAAATGTTTAACCACTCAGTCATTCTGCTCAACTTCCAATGGTTATATTGATAATAGAATATCATAAAGTTGAGCTTGGTGAGATTTCAACAAGGCACAGTGATGAGCTTGTGTCCTTTCTTGAGAGAACTGGTGTTCACAAGGCTGATCATAAAGTTGAGCAATGGTATGTGCAGCAGACAGTGAGGGTATTGAAATCCAAGACTGAAGATAGCAGCTGTTTTGGTGTCCATTGCAAGTGCTAGGAGGATTTCCCGTAATCAAATATTCTGATGCATCGGCTTTCATTATTACATATCCGGTCAACAATGAGGTTTGAGGTGCCAAGGTAATTTAGCTTAATTACTCATTTTTTTAATCTCTTTATTCTTATAAAAATTAATAAATTTAGTTGGGGCATTTACACACATACCACCCAACTTCTACGTATTTACTCCAATAAAAGATATCACCCTTTTAAACCAAAAAAAAAAAAAAGAAATATACAATTTCAAACATAGGTAAAGTGGCAGAAATGTAAAAATTGAAAGTTTAAATGTTAGATATATAAATACATAAGAATTGGATGGTATGTATGCAAATATCCCCTAATTTTAATGTCATGGTATTCAAATATAAAATTAAAGCCTTCTATTTTCTCCGATAAAGTGATATACATAATTTCAAGTAGTTCAATCATTTGATCCTTAGTTGATGAATTTGATTGCATAAGAATAAAATATATTTTTAAGGTTCATATACGTAGTGTATTCCTATACAAGCTTTTACAATCTTATGTTTAGTAATATTCTCATACAAATTTTTTTGTGCACCTTTGCGAGGTAAACCTGATCGCGGTCAAGGCATTGGAGGAGCATGAAGCAACCCTGGAAGAGACAAGACAGGACAACTTTAAACCTTGCATTGGTGAGATCAATCCAAAACCACTTGGCTTTTATTTTAAAATCTTTTCTTAACTTTTAAATTTTTAATATAAATGTTGAAACGTTAAAATTTACAAACATTCAAACCCAAATCAACAATAACAAACACAAATTCAAAACACATTGTAAAAGAACACATTAAATATTTGTAATAAACCATTTTAGATATGTTCTCTCTTCTCTCCCTCTTTTTAAGACGATGCGACGACTTGGAGTAAGTGACAATTCATCTTCGGGCGGCGGTCGAGATAACAATTGAAGACAGCGAAAGGAGCTTCAACTGAACTTCGATAGATTTAAATAACATAACTATAAGACATCGAAGTTGTTCGTCTGACACGATGTAAGCCCTCACACATTATCTTTTAGGACTTCACACGATTGTATATCATATGATATAAACCCTAAACCGTTTAAGATTTCGATGTAGTCGTTTGATACGACGTAAATTCTTCTATTTTCTCGGGTCATTTGCATATAATATGCAAACATAAGTCCCTAATATCTAACTAATTTTCAGGATTGAAATATTAAATAACTTTCCTTTCAAAGATGTAAAGTCAAATCATATGTTAGTTTGAGATGTCACTGAATTTTCGATATCTCATATTTTTCACTCCTTTGAATTCCAAAAATAACTGTTCTTACTTGAACATTTCTCTTTTGAAATTTCTTATAAACAATCATGGAAACCTAAACGTTGGTTTCTTGAAAACGAAATCCCAATGTTAATCGAAAGTTTTCTTAGGTATCTCTGATTGTTTAAGACGTAATTAATTATAGGGGTTTGCTTTTATAAGGAATTAATAACCTAGATTAATATAAACCCTATTTAATCTGTGTATTTGATAGAGAAATTTGTCGGCTATAAAATTTGCAGACCAAAATAAAGTCATAAACTTTTAAGTTTATGTAGTTAAGCCTACCAATGAGTGAAACATTAATCCTTCGAGATATATCATTATTGTATTGTGCTTAACTATTTAAACTATTAAATATATGAGATATGTTCGGTCTCATCATTTTCCAAAAATATAGGATACTACTTTCACAAAAATTAAAATTACATTATATATATATATATATA
>NW_018164489.1:468459-497748 GCF_001263595.1 Phalaenopsis equestris
AGAAGTTCGGCGAAGATGCAGCCGACCGACCAGACGTCTATCGATGTTCCGTATTTCTCGCAACAGAGGAGGAGTTCCGGGGCTCTGTACCACCGGGTGACGACATATTCGGTCATGAATTGGTTGTCTCTGGAGCTGGAGCGAGCGAGACCGAAGTCGCAGATCCTCAGGTCGCAGTTGGCGTTGACGAGGATGTTCCCGGGCTTCAAGTCTCTGTGAAGAATGTTTGCCGAGTGTATGTACTTCAATCCTCTCAGCAGCTGCATAATGATGAGAATGTCTGATTAATCTTAATATCACCCTTAATCATACTAATTATCACACTAATTGGTCAATTTTTAATTTCATTAATATCTACATGACATAATTAATACAACTTTAGCCTAATTAATGCCCCATTACCATAGCACACCAGCTAACACACTAATTAATTAGTGGTAATGGGTTAACAACTTCAGTGCCTAAACAGATTAAGAAAACCAGGATACAACTTGTCAAAAAGCAGGAGAAAATAATTGACAAGTCAACAACCCTCACATAAGAAAAGAAGGGTATCCACTGCCCTATACATTCACATATCTAACACATATACATTTATGTACAAAAATCATATATAAAATTTAGTTAAAGATCTATACCTGGTAGAGAAAATACTGAACATGATCATTAGAAAGCGGCTGAGGCGATTTAATAATATGATTGAGATCAGTATCCATGAGTTCATAAACAAGATAAACATCCTTAAAATTTCTTCTTTGTGCTGGCACCATGATGTCCTTCAAGGCAATGACATTCTCGTGGCGCACAAGTCTGAGGAGCTTCAACTCGCGCAAAGTTCTCAGCGCATCGATCGGATTATCAAAGACATTATTAATTTTTTTAATCGCAACCTTCTCGTTGGTCTCTATGTTTATGGAGGAGCAGACAGTTCCATAAGCTCCTCTGCCGATCGCCTTGAGAAGCATGTACTTCGTGTCGATTTCAAACGTGTTTCGGAAAACCGAATAATAATGTTTACCTTCAGATGGAATGCCGTTTGGGGGATTCACCATTATCGCCTCCATTGCTCCTCAATCTTCTGCAGACAGAACTCGATTTGCCTTTCCTGCGATCTCACCGAAGATGATAATGGACAAACAGCGAAAAAAACAGATGAATATGGCCGACGATAGTCGGTTAACTCGCGGGAACTCTCGACTACGGCGTAGCACGATGCATCGACGATTCAGATCACGCCTTGTGTCCGAAATATATGGCTTGGATCATCCGATCCGTTACTTGGCAGGTATGGCTTTAGATGCAATTCAAGAGATGAAATAGGCCGCGGAATCTTCTGCGGTTTAGACGGTCTGGGATGCATTTTGGGCCGCGAGATGGCGGAGAACGAACGGGTGATGTCCACGTGTGGAGCTAGCGGGTGTTTGCTGACCCAACAACGGCTGGCTTTTGGAAATTACTTGTGGAGTTTGGGTGGGAAGAATTTCAGTATATTACGGCCAGCATTTTATTTTTTATTTTTTATTTTTGTTATTTTTTTATTTTATCATCAAGGAAACCAGGCATTTAGGAATGATATGCAAAATTATAATGGATAAAAATGAATAAATAAAAATAGAGCCAAAATTATTTTTTTGATGAGGGCATAATAAGAGATGTTTGAGACTGAAATTTGAGTTTTAATTCCGATTGATGAAATAATAGTCCATGTATTTGCCAGTTTTTGCAATTTGTATATCATTAATTTTTTTTTTACATATGATTTGCTCATATGTTATTCAGAATGGTAGCAAGTCTATTGATTAAACTAGTTGATGGAGCTCTGAATACTCTTTCTGATTGACTAAATTTCAGATTAATGAATGTGCCCAAACGTTTTGGTGGGGGCGAAATGAAGTAGACAAGTGGTGACATCTCTATAACTCTATTTAAATAAACAAAGACATTAATCAGTCTTCTATGTTTTTACTTTGAAATATTCATTAGAGAAATTCATTATTGCTGTGGAAGACCAATGATCAGAGGATATATTATTCATTTGTTTTCATTATGCTATAAGCTGTGGTCCAGAAAGGCAAAACCATGATCTTACATTTTATTTTAAGAAAATGGAATGCATGCTTTGGTTCCTTTTTTTCATTTGAAATATTTGGTCATTAGAGCATTCAATGTTGATATTCCTTTATTATTAGTAAATTATTTTATCTTATGTTTTAGTGCATCTATTTTCATTCCTTTAAAGTATGGTGTTTGGTCTAGGCTTTACTCCTAGAAAACTATTTTTACCAATTGTTTTTTGCTTCTATTGTTTATTTTAAGCATCTAATCGAACTCTATGGACTAGAGAGAGGAAGTTAATGGCGACTCTGAAGGGACCTATCATTTGCCAGCCTGCTCTTCATGCAGCCCACACAAGAATTTCCGCTCGAATGGTAAAAATCCCTTTAAAAAGGATCACAAATACGGAAGTAGTTTTCGACGCTCTACAAAATTACGTGCTGGTACACTTGGAGGTTTTTTTTTTCATAGAGAATGTCAGTGGACAGGTGGTTTGTTCATTACAATCTCTGATATTCATCTGATGGAAATGGAAGCACACAAGAGAACTTTGATGAGAATGATGCTGAGTATGTGAATGCAACTGTAATTGAAGCCGGTATGATTTCTAAACATCATATGAGTAAAACTTTCCCGATCATAATTTCATCAAAAAGTTATTTTTTTCATGGGGAAGTTGAAGCTGCCTTAGCACATGGATGCATGTAGTCATAGTTGACTTTTAGGAACTCTTGGGAAGATTGAGTTTTATTCAGGAAGTTTAAGCAAAACATATATGTTTCTACACATTTTTTCACTGAAAGTATAGATTGGAATCCATGATCCTATTGTTTTCACAACCAATAAGTTGGATTTTCACAACCGATAAGTTAGAAACTAAGAAGTTTTGATTCATCTTAAGTACAATAAAAGATTGTTGATATTCAAAGATAAATGTATATGATAGTTTAATTCAAGGAAAGAAAAGCAAATCAATAGAAACCTAACTAAATTATGTAATATTGACACTTCATTTTCGGACATTCCAAATTATATGTTAGCTGATGCCCCCTTAAACTCGAGCTTCTCAAATAGTTGGAGGGTAGCTCTACTTGTATCTTAATTCACATGAAATTCTATCTCTTTAACTATCAGGTAATGTAAACCTAATTGAGGTGGCCATATACATCAGTGATAAAATTTAATTTTAACCTAGAAGTTTAAGATCATGAGATAGGATCAATCATTTAATATTTCTACACTTTTTTTAAAGTATTATATATTGGGCTAGATCCATGTGACCCATTAATTTCGTGAACTACTTGATTCCAATCGAATTATTATTTTTTATAGTACTTCTTAGAGTGTCGATTAAAAGGGCGATTGAAGTTTGCAATATGCACAAATGATTAAACTTAGTTTCAATCAACAAGCTTAAAAGTATTGGAGATTGCAACCATTTAATATCTCTCCACTACATATTTCTTAACTATATGATGTATGACTAAACTAATACTCTAATTTATGTTAACACCAAGATATAAACATCAAATTCCAACATACGCAAATTATCTCTCATAAATGCCGTGATGGAAATGTTCTTTATTTATTTGAAAAAAAGCTATTTCTTTCATTTGCTTTTTTTTTTTTTTTTTAATTTGTATGGAGCATGGAGGGGGAACTTGCTATTTATGAAGCCTAAACATCAAAATCATATGGCTATGGAGAGAAAGAACTCATTCACAATTTGGATCATAGAAGTAATTAATTGACCTCAAATAATTTGACTTCATTCATTGCCAATCAATGATAACCTGCTCAATTCCAAGATATTATTCAAGATTTATAGAAATAGGATTATAGGGGAAGGCAAAATTTTAATCCAAACTAATCCTATCTTGTGACCAAGTTAATTCTTATCCAAATATTTAACTGAAACTTTATTTAAAGAGAATAGTTCAAGTAAATATATTAAATCAAATTAAAATAATGTAGAGTTTAGCCATATTTAAGTGTTGAAACTTGGATCGATTCGTCTCCCTCTGATTTGCCTCTTTTTGATTGGCTTATGAAAATTTAGACTTTCATGGGTTAAGCTAGTTAATTAGTATTGCTTTCACCTGACTAAGAAAGAATTTTTGTTCTCAAGTGTTTGGTGGAGGCCATACAGGAGAAAATGATTTTCCCAGGTAATCTAAAAGAATTGCCCATGCTATAAATAAAACAATTGGGGGAAGAGTGAATCAAACACACATATTTGAATGCCCTTTTTCTTTCTCTATGCTTAAAAGGAAGCATTTTCAATAGAGCTTTCCTTTAGAGTTCAACCTTTCTCAAGTCCTTGTTCATGTTGATTCTCTGAAATGCAAAGCTATGAAAAAAAAATTTCAGCTTGCACATTTCGATTTATTATGTTTGGCTTGAAATGACCTAGAAGGATTAATACGAATGAAAAAGAGATTATTTAAATGGGAATATTTAAATAGATATGTTGGTAGAATTCTAGACGATTTTAGAAATATTCATTGGTGGCTACGCTTTAATGAAGAAGATAGAGTCCTGTTGAATTTTGATTTAGCTTAGAATTTAAACTTACAAATACTATTAACCAAATTGTAAAATATGTACTTAAAGAATTAACATAAAAAAAAACTGTTATAAATAAAAATAGTTAAGGGTAAAATAATAATGTGTAAGAAAAGATAAAATATAAAAATTAGTTTAAATATAAATGATTAGATAATTAGAAAAGATATAAGTTGACCTGCATGGAGTCTAAGAGAATAATTTGTAATGATAAAAATTTTATTTTTACTGATCTTTATATAGATTAGATACTGAAGAAAGCGAAAGATATATGTATAAACTAGTCAAATGAATATGTAAAAAAAAGAAAAGATTTATCAAAAGTATTTTTCTTAGATGAATATATTCAATATAGGTGGGTAAGATATTTTGATAAAATTTCAATAACGATTTGAAAATTTTTTCAAATTTATTGATTTAATATTGTTAATAATAATAAGAGTTTTTATTTTTATCATCACATTAATGAAAAAAAAAGTTGATAAGAATTCAAAGAAAATGAAGAGTGAAAATCAATAGGACTTTATAGAATTCTAACAAAAAATGCCGAAATATTTAAGAGATTTGAGAATTTTTTTGCTTATTAAAATTTTTAATATTATTATAAAAACTTAAAAGATGCTTGTGGAATAGAGGAATAATATTTTTTTTAAGAATAAAAGGGATGCACAAGAGTGTGTAAATTATAGAGAAATTAAGTTAATGTATCATATATTAAATTATGAGAGAGTCATCGGACATAGGTTAAGAAGTAATATAAAGATTTCTCAAAATTTTTTTGGATTTATGTTTGGTAAATCTAATCTGGAAGCTATATATTTATTGAGAGGTTTGATAGAGAAGTATAGAGAAAGGAGTATCTAAATTTGATTTTTGCTGATTTAGGGGAAAAAAAAACTTATGATATGGTTCCAAAAGAAATTCTTTAAAGAGTTCTAGAAAAGAAATGTGTTGATATAACTTATATTTAATTCATTAAAGATATGTATGTTAGAGTTGTTACTTTTGTTTAAATAGAAGAAAGATTGACCAAGTAGTTTTCAATTGTAGTTGAATTACTTCAGGGATCAACTTTAAGACCATTTTCTCCTGCTTTAATTATAGATGCTCTTACTGAACATTTACAGGAGGATGTACCTTGATGTATGTTTTTCGCTGATGATATCCTTCTTGTGGATAAGTCTAGAGAAAAAGTTTAGAAAAAACTTGAATTATGGATGTAAACTTTAGAGTTTAATGGCTTTCGTTTAAGTAGATCTAAAACTAAATGCATGGAATGCAATTTGAATAGTAGTAGATCTAGTGGCAGATTTTTAAAAATGGGTGATCAAATCATTAGGAGTGTACGTTTTAGATATCTTGGGTTTATTATTCAAAGTGGCGGTGATATAGATGGGAATGTTATTAGTAGAACTCAAGTTGGATGGTTGAATTGGAGGAATGCATCGGGTCTATTATGTGATAGAAAGTACTTCTTAAACTTTTAAAAAAAAAATTAATAAGATGGTAGTGGGACCTAAAATACTTTATGGAGCAAAATATTGGCTTATAAAAGATAAGCATAAAACTAAGTGTTGTTGAGATAAGAATGCTTGGGTGGACGAGTCACTTTACAATTAGAGACAAAATGCAAAATGAATATATCCGTGAAAGGGTTGGTATAGCTCCAGTGCAAGACAAATTAGAGAGGGTCGTCTTAGATGGTTTGGTCACATTAAACATTGACCAGCTAATGATCCTGTGAGGAGAGTAGATGTCTTAGATTAAGTTATGTTGAGAAAGGCAAAATGATTTTAATTTATTAGAATTAAATAAAAATATGACACTCGACCGGACACAATGAAGAAAAAAGATTCATGTAGCTAACCCCACTTAGCGGGATAAGTTGCTTTTTTAGGCTTGTTGTTATTGTTGTTGTAAGTTTGGCTTTAGATGAATTGCAAAAATTCTTAAGGTTGAAAATAATTTCATTAATGTTATATCGAGACCTTTTAATTTTTATTTTTTATGGTTGGTTTGGTCTTATATTTAGTTAAAAAAAAATTAAATTAGAGATGTAACACTGAATTCCTGTATATATTTAGTTAAAAAAACATATCCATTAAATTAGTGTTACACCTCAAGTTGGATGGTTGAATTGGAGGAATGCATCGGGTCTATTATGTGATAGAAAGTACTTCTTAAACTTTTAAAAAAAAAATTAATAAGATGGTAGTGGGACCTAAAATACTTTATGGAGCAAAATATTGGCTTATAAAAGATAAGCATAAAACTAAGTGTTGTTGAGATAAGAATGCTTGGGTGGACGAGTCACTTTACAATTAGAGACAAAATGCAAAATGAATATATCCGTGAAAGGGTTGGTATAGCTCCAGTGCAAGACAAATTAGAGAGGGTCGTCTTAGATGGTTTGGTCACATTAAACATTGACCAGCTAATGATCCTGTGAGGAGAGTAGATGTCTTAGATTAAGTTATGTTGAGAAAGGCAAAATGATTTTAATTTATTAGAATTAAATAAAAATATGACACTCGACCGGACACAATGAAGAAAAAAGATTCATGTAGCTAACCCCACTTAGCGGGATAAGTTGCTTTTTTAGGCTTGTTGTTATTGTTGTTGTAAGTTTGGCTTTAGATGAATTGCAAAAATTCTTAAGGTTGAAAATAATTTCATTAATGTTATATCGAGACCTTTTAATTTTTATTTTTTATGGTTGGTTTGGTCTTATATTTAGTTAAAAAAAAATTAAATTAGAGATGTCAACTTTAGAGTCTAAAGGCTTTCGTTTGAGTAAATCTAAAACTAAATAAATGGAATGTAGTTTAGTAGCAATAATAGATATAGTGGTGTGGTTGTAACTATGGGTGATCAATTCATAAAAAAGAGTGAACATTTAGATATCTCAGATATATTATTTAAAGTGATGGTGATAAAGAAGGGGATGTTATTAGTAGAATTCAAGTTAAATTGGTTGAAGTAGAGGAATGTATCATGCCTATTGTATGATAGAAAAATACCGCTTAGGTTAAAGGAAAATTTTATAAAAAGATGGTGAGAGCTGCAATGTTTTATAACTTAGAATGTTGGTTTGTAAAAGAAAAACATAAAATTAAGTGTTCTTAAGATGAGAATGCGTGCATGAGTGGCTTTACACTTAGAGACAAAATTTGAAATGCATAGATATGTGAAATGGTTGGAGTAGCTGTAGTGGCTGGCAAAGATTAGAGAGAGTCCCTTAGATGGTTTGGTCACATTAAACGTCGATCATTTGATGAGCCAGTTAGAAGAGTAGATCTTTTAGATTTGACTTATTTTAAGGAATGTAGAGGTAGACCTAAAATGACTTGGCCATGTTGTATAAAAGTATTTTTAATTTATCAAAATTTAATGAAAATTGACACTCAATAGGACACGATAGAGAAAAAGTATTCATGTAGCCGACCCCACTTAGTGGGACAATGGTTTGTTATTGTTGTTGTCGAGTGTTATATTTGATGATCTCTCACTATGTTATTTTTGGCAAGTGCCTGATGGCTAGAGCTCCCATCTTTTTGTTTTTGTAAGCTTTAATAAAATATTGCAAATACTATGGAACTCAACTGGTGCTCATCTTTTATTCCATCTGTTGTTCTGGAAATTTTTGGATGCCTTTTTTGTGCTCTAAGTTGGTTGGCTTAACTTTTGGATGGATATGTTGTACTATAATTTTGCTGCGTATATAATATTTGTGATGCTGTTCCATCATATTATGATTGGGGATTCTTATATCAGCTCCGTTACTGCTTTGTGGGGTTATTCTCTTCTTGTTCCTTTGATGCTTGCCGTGCTAGTTGATTTGGATATAACATTTTGATTATCTTTGATGAAGTCCCTTAGGCTTGCTGGTTGCAAGGATTCCTGAGCTCAACACATTTTGCTGCTTTCTTTCATTTTGTTGGATTTACATTTTACTATTGGAAGTTTTACAGATGTAACACTGAATTCCTATATATTTACACGCTTAACACCTAAACTTCAATTTTTTGCATGCATGCCACTTGACCTATGCATGAAAAATGTGTATTTCACTTTCTAAAAGTTAAAATTATGGTATTTTTGATGTCATATGATAGATTTGGGCGGTATCAAGGAGGTAGAAATCAAAGTTGGGCGGTATCAAGGAGGAAGAAATCAAAGTTAGATGTTAGACATGTAAATACATAGGAATTGGGTGGTATGTATGTAAATACCCCTAAATTTCTTTCTTCTGTCTATAATTTCTACAGGTTAAAATCACAATGACTTTCACTCCAATTTCTGGAGTCTGGCAGTTCTGATGGGCAGCCGTGCAAAGAAACCAAAGAGCTTGACCTTATTCGAAACATGACTGCTGCTGTTGAAGAACGGTACGCAGATGCAGGTATTCTACTTACTCTTCTCGTCCGAGTGCAATAGGTTCTTTATTTATTTATTTTTTTTAAAAGGGAATCGGATCCTCTTAAGTTATGATAGTTGAATAAAATTTGACAAAATATGTCATCTAATCTTATTTTTTTTATACGTTCGGATGACCTGAATAAATTTTATTACCTAAACTTGTATGATTTTAACAAAAGATACGGACTAAATCCCAACCCTTCACAGTGGAACACACGGTCGAGAAGCAGCTTCAGCTTAGTGGAGAGACCAGCTTTTTCAGCTTCGGTCTAAGAAGAGGAATTGTACATCATGATTAACCTCTACAGATTGGTAAACTCACATTACGTTTGCATCATATACTCACCCATAAGTACGTTGTGCTTGTGCAATAACTTAATATATATACACACACCAGGGTATCAAGGATTATAGATGAATTTCTTTCTGTAACTACTATTGTGATATGATTCATTATGATATTTGTAATGGTGAAAATGTTTCTGTTCTAATGTTGGGTGAATTGTTGTCATTTTTTTTTTCTAAAATGAGTACATTATTATTAGGGACATTTACTAAGTTCTCATGTATATACATGTCTCACCTAAACTTTGTTTTCTTTTACATTTATATCACCTAAATCTTTCATATTACATAAACTATTTTAACTTCAATAAGTGAAATACACCTTTTTCTTGCATAGAGCAGGTGACGTATAAGTAAAAAATTGAAGTTTAGAATTGAGCGGTATATATGTAAGTCCTAGCACATGAAATTTCTGTCAATGATGCCTGTTTTAATTGTCAAGAGCATATAGCTAGGGAGGCCATCTATTATTATTCTGAGATGCTTAATAATACTCATATTTCTAATTATGGTTATAATGCTGACATTTTTCCTAAAGATGTAAGCTGGATTTTGCTGAAAGTGCTGAACTTATTAAGGTTCTATTATATTGACATTAAATAAGCTTTTTTACTATTTTGTCTAACAAGATCCTGGGCTTGATAGTTTCACCGTTGAGTTCTTTGAAGACAACATTTCGTGGTCTGATACTATTGTTGTGGTGAAATATTTTTTTTCATTATTCTAAGCTTCTCAATAGAATTAATTATACGATCATTTCTCTCATTCCCAAATGTAATAATGTTCATTCTTTCAGTGATTTTAGGGCAATATCTCTTTGTAACATAGTTTACAGAGTAATTTCAAGGTTTACTGCATATAGTCATAAAATTTTGCTTCCATCCATTATTAATCTAGCACAGGCAACCTTCATTATTGGTGGTAATATAGCAAATAATAGAACTACGACTACCATCTGTTTTACTAAATCTGTTGATTTGGTGACACAACATATTTGTGATGCGAGTGGCATTTCTTATAAGCCACTGTCTTGGAATTATTTAGGAGTGGCCCTTATGTTGTGAAAAACGATGGTAATAAAGCGAAAAATTGGATCGAGAAATGTCACAAAATAGAAAACACAGCAGAAACACATAAATTTACGTGATTCGGCAAATTGTCTATATCCACGGAGCTGCAGAGGACAGAAACACATAAATTTACGTGATTCGGCAAATTGCCTATATCCACGGAGCTGCAGAGAATTTTAATGCTCAAGGATTACACTCGTCGAGGTGATTACAAGAAAAAATAATTTCTCTTCTCTCTCCTCTCTCCTCGTCGAGGTGATTACAAGAAAAAATAATTTCTCTCTTCTCTCTCCTCTCTCTCTACCCGAGAGCCACCATTAAAAAGAACATCAGAAGGAAATCAAATTCCAAGAGAGATTATAAGGGGAGCTAGCATGACTATTTATTAATTTCATCATGCCATTACACTTATTAGGAAATTAATCAAATAATTAATGAAGCACATTAATTATTTAATTTTCTCTTCTGCAGCAAATCATAGATTGAATTAGTAATTAATTTCGAGAATCAAATCCAATTTACTGCCAAACATGAGAAAATATCAATTTGAACAGTGGACCGGTTTTTATATTCGCAACACCGTAAAGCTTCTAAACTTCTTTCAGATGATTGTTCAAAGCTTCTGTATAAATCACAGACTTGGATTTTGGGCATGAAAGTATAAATACCTTTCTTTTAACAGAAGAATCCAACTTATTAAGACCTTTATTTGGAGTTATTTGTACAACTGATTTAGATCTATTACTATTCTTAAAAGTCTCAGGAAGAATCTCTTCTTAGCATAATAACTTTCTTTGTAATAGTGGTTCTAACTCTTCAAGTTTCATATCATAGCTTCGCTTACTTCCACCAAACCTGAACATTATGGTGGATTGGCTGCCTAATCTTGATTAATATGATGTGTAATTGATGTGCTTACTGTTAGTTATGGTTCTTTATGGATGAAGCATAGAAGGCACTCTTCTGTATTTTGGAAAAGTTTAATTCAGGTGGCTGTGAGAATCAGAAATCCTCTTCAGTTTCGTATTATTCAAAACAATAATCTACTTTTCTTTTTTGAACCATGGGTAAATGATCTTTTTCTTTTAGATAAATTTGGTTACATCATTTTCAATTGATTTGATCTGCCTGAGGTTAATTTCAAATGTTCCTGTCAAAGATTGCAATATCTCAACTTTGGAAGAGTTTACATATATGCTCATGTTGACCCTCACATATCCTCTGCGAGACAAGTCGACCAATGGCGAGAGAGCAAACAAAAAATGTGACACTGCGAGATGAATGTGAAGATGTTTCAAGCATGCTTGAAATTCATCTCAAATATTACCCACTTACAAAAAGAACCTCACACTTGTGTTCAAAACATCAAAATTAGCATATGAGGAGTCTTATGATCAAAATGAGCACGCATGGTGAAATTGACGGACCGCCGCAACACATGCAATTTGAACCCAAACGTCTCAATCATCACTGAAAATTGCTCAAACAACCTCTGATTCCGAAATGGACTGCGTCATTGCATCCAGAACAACTAATTTACTTGCTGGAGACACCTATGTTGATGTGTCTTCTTGCACGAATAATCGACACATAAATTAAGACATTTAAATTACAAAAAAAATAAAATAAAATAAAATTTTAAACCCTTTTCCTTCTCCAGCAATCCCACCGCCAATCCAAAATTGTCTCATGCTTTGCCCAACCCTCATTCAACCCATACTTCAACTCTATCCCCTCCAATGAAAGCCTTCCACTTCACCTTATAGAATTAAAAAAAAAATTTAAAAATATTTTTTTATTAAAAGTAATCCCTACCCAGCCAAAAAATTAAAAAAGAAAACTCACTCCCTCACGGCATGCTCCACTGGCTGCTCCCTCTCCTCACCGAAGCCCCTTTCGCGGCTCCCCCTCCATCTCGTCGGCGAGCTCTCCCACCGGCGCACCTATCTGTCTCCTTATTGCATCATACCAAGCCGCCGGCGAAGACCTGCAACGAAACCTCTTTCATGGCGCCGGAGGAACCCCACTCTCGTTGTTACCTCTGATGTTCTGATCCGCCACTCATTTTCTCCTACATGGCTGCACCGCCTTTCCAGCCTAATGTATATCACAGCCAACAGTCAGTGGTTACACCATTTCAGATACTGGTGGAGAAGCTCAGGTTCTTCAGATTATGCTGAAATCACAAGAGAAAGTTACTGCAACGCCTGGTACTATATGCTACATGTCTGGTTCTGTCCAAATCAACAATATCTACTTCCCTGAACATGAGGGGAGTTTATGGCAATGGCTTTTTTTTTTGGAAAGAGCATCACAACAGTAGTATTTACCAATGCTGGTACTGATGATGGATTTGTTGGAATTTCAGCACCATCTCCAGCAAGAATACTTCCCATAGATTTGGCAAATTTTGGCGGGGGCAATTCCTTGCCAGGTCCGCCTAAATCTTCACCACTGCAATGCAAGTATAAGACTTGTAACTCCTGAAACGTCCATCACGATGCATCAAGTGGGACACTATACACACTTTTCTTAGCGTGGTGTGGCGAAACTCGTATGTGGAACTTGCGACGCGGTGGACGATTCAAAAGGCTCATGAAATATGTATTTCAGCTCATTTCATTAGCGAGGTGGGGGTACTGCCTCTCCCATTGCCGGCTAAACGCTGGCTTCCTCCCGACTCCCTCTCTTTCCTGAAGTACAGCTCCTCCCTCTGTCACGCGGCAGCCTCCCTCTTCCATCCAGCCTGAAATCGAGAGCTCCCGCCCAGCAAGCTCTCCTCTTTTCTTCCTCCCCACCTCCACCTATCTGTCTCCTTATTGCATCATACCAAGCCGCCGGCGAAGACCTGCAACGAAACCTCTTTCATGGCGCCGGAGGAACCCCACTCTCGTTGTTACCTCTGATGTTCTGATCCGCCACTCATTTTCTCCTACATGGCTGCACCGCCTTTCCAGCCTAATGTATATCACAGCCAACAGTCAGTGGTTACACCATTTCAGATACTGGTGGAGAAGCTCAGGTTCTTCAGATTATGCTGAAATCACAAGAGAAAGTTACTGCAAAGCCTGGTACTATATGCTACATGTCTGGTTCTGTCCAAATCAACACTATCTACTTCCCTGAACATGAAGGGAGTTTATGGCAATGGCTTTTTTTTTGGAAAGAGCATCACAACAATAGTATTTACCAATGCTGGTACTGATGATGGATTTGTTGGAATTTCAGCACCATCTCCAGCAAGAATACTTCCCATAGATTTGGCAAATTTTGGCGGGGGCAATTCCTTGCCAGGTCCGCCTAAATCTTCACCACTGCAATGCAAGTATAAGACTTGTAACTCCTGAAACGTCCATCACGATGCATCAAGTGGGACACTATACACACTTTTCTTAGCGTGGTGGGGCGAAACTCGTATGTGGAACTTGCGACGCGGTGGACGATTCAAAAGGCTCATGAAATATGTATTTCAGCTCATTTCATTAGCGAGGTGGGGGTATTCTGTTGTATTTTGAAAACCAGTGCACGTATTTCTTTGAGTGGCAGGATACACCTCTTTACAATCATGGCGCAAGCCAACCATACACGCCTTTCTTGGCGTGGTTGGCAGACCCAGACCCCCGATGCAACCCCTCAATGGAGGACGATGCTAGGAGGCTGCCGAAATGTTGCAGGATTTTGGTCAGAATGTTGACCATAAAAGAACAATTAAATCGAATTCACTTGGATCAAAATGCAATCAAAATGAAATTCCCTAAACTATATATTAAAGACTAAAATGATTACTTGAACCATTTTAAACGAAAGAACTACATATAAATAGAACCTGCACGAACCTGCACGCCTCACAGGGGACTCGACGACTGATCAACAACCTGTTGGGGGTCCACCTAGATACTCAAACGAGAGCTAAGTATGGGAGAGAAACATAATATTAATTATGCAATCGAAGTCTCCATTCGTCTTCTTCGCCACCGGATCCACAATACATCTAAAAGCGGACAAAAGGCAACACTGAGGCGCTTGAAGTGAAGCTTTGCATATTTTCCACTGGATCCGCAACCCCAAATACACGAGCGAACATGAGGTGAAGATGAGGCCTCAAATGAAAATATTTGCACCAATCTCAATGATAATATCTTCGTGCAAATAACAATAAGAACTCTTAAAATTAATAAAAAAGAATAAACAATAGATTGAAACATCTGCATGAGCCTTGACGTGCCTCTAAATGTTCAAGCTAATAGAATGATGCACGACGACTAGCCGCCTTGCCTACAGGGCGAGGTTGTAAGTCCCCCACTTTGGCCAATCCGATCTTCCTCCCTACATGGACCGAAGTTGACAAGATCACTTTGATCATTCTGATCCTCCTTATAAGAACTGAAGTTGATAGGACTAATGCTCTTAAAGATGTTTAAGAAATCAATCATTGGGCTCCATTATTTACAGAGCGAGGTCTTAAGTCCCAAACTTTGGCCAATTTGATCCTTCTCCTTATGATAGATCGGAGTCGACAAGATTGAGCCAGTCTGGTCCTCCTCCTCATGAGGACTAGAGTTGACAAGAATAGTGCTATTAATAATATATAAATTTCAATCCTTCCCCGATGATGGCTGTGTTGATTGAAGATTTTAATTGTCTATTTTAAATTTGTCTCAAAGTCACTTTTGAATTCAATTATTTCAATTACTTAAACAGATTCTCTGTAAGCGGGAATAGTTGACAGGGTTTAAAGATAATCATTTCCCTGATGATGGTTGTGTTGATCGTAAATTTCAATCGAAGAGGTTTGTTTATAAAATTAAAATATTTGAAATCATAAAAAAATATTAAAAAAAAATTTATCACCTATGGCTTAAAGCAAAAATCCATCCACTCTGCAACCGTTTGTCGAAGTAGACAAATCTAATGTTGACTCGAGTTCACATAGAGCTAATGTCATATCAAGTATACTATTAAATTCATGCTCAAAATGAATTCTATGTCAGTAAGAATGAGGCCCGAGTCCTCTATCAGCGTAGTTCTTGTCACCGGATCCACAATACATCTAAAAGCGGACAAAAGACAAAAGGCAACACCGAGTCCTCTATCAGCGTAGTTCTTGTCGCCAAATAACACCACAAAGGAGCGGTTACAATCGACCTCTGATCGGGTAGTTTGTTGCCAAATGACACCATTATATTACAGTCACAATTGTAGCCCGTATGTTCCCCAATGATTGTCTGTCTTTTTTAGTATTGAATCATAGGGTATATTCGATAGGGAAAAGATCATTTATAAGTTAAAGTCGAGTTAGATTAGGCCCCTCAGACAAACATTCACCCCAGGTCTACAAGGTCCCCTTGGACAAAACAACCCATGACTACTGACAATGATCCTTTTGTCAGGTTGGGTTGAGTACCTCCGCTGACTAAGTAGACCCGAGACCATGACAACGCATGATGACGGAACAATGAAATCTTGATCGAGTTCGTCGTCGTTTCCCCAACCATCCACTCTGAGCTCACGAAGGTGATAAATTTTATAATTTCTAATTTAAATTTATTGCTACTATATGTTAAGTTTGAATACTTAGCGTCCAATGACTAGCCTTAATTGAAATGCATTCTCATTATCGAGAGAAGTAATTAACCATAGGAGCTTGCACCTATGGGCACCTATGGGAGACCTCGAACCCCAGATCAAAATGTCCTTACAAAATGAGGTCGAAATCTTTAGGTAGAGTCTTCTCTACTATCTCATCTTCCTTTTGAAAATTCAACCCGGAATTTAACAAACACACCGCATTAAGCTCTCATAGAAAGTTTGGAACGCTTCTCGAATTTTTTAGCCCACGGCTCAGAGGCATTTTTACAATTTTGTGCATGAGAATTTTCCCATTATTAGTTGGAGCAAATATGTTTGATATAAAGGTCATTGTATTAGATTTGTTGATACTACTTGTAAGATTGTATAATGGTCTCAAACCATGTGATATCTAATAGCTATAGGAATAATGCTGAATAGTGTGTTTTTTATGACTTTGTTATGATGAGGCACACAATCATCTCTTTTTTAGTCTAACTTTGCCCATATTTTATTAAGGAGTTGCATCCCTAATGAGAACTTCTTCATGTTAAGTGGAAATATGGTACTAATACTTGCTCATATTGACTCTTTCATTGCAAGTATCAATGAAAACTATTTTTTACTTGTTCTTGTTAAGACTAATTTTATTTGGAAGGAAAAAAAATATAGAATATTCAAAAATATTTCTACTCCTCTAGAGACACTTGGGCAGAATATTCATTGATGAAAGTAAAGAAAAAAAAAAAAAAGCAGAATATTCATTGATGAAAGTAAAGAAAAAAAAAATTAAGGTTGATATTCCCACTCAAATTATAGAGTTTATAAAGTCTGAATTCATAATTTTCTTTCTATTCAACATTTCCTTTCTTTGGGTTTTGCTATGCTGCTGATGTTTTGTCTTATTCTGCTTGTGGTTATTCAGTTGTGATGGCATTCCTATGGGGGTGTCTATCAGTGTGATTTGACGTTTTTGGTTAGAAATCTGGGGGTTATTAGTTAACCCAACTCTCCACTTTCACAAATGCTGCTTAAATTGATATTTTACGGATGCTTCACTTGATTTTAATAATTCCTTTTACATGAAAGGAAACCTTATATTATTGTGGGTGAATTTTCTGAGCTCACTCCACACCCTCCTCTTATGATCAATTTTGAAGTATATTTATCAGAGGAGGTTCTGTTTCCTTATCCTTTGTGTATTCTTATTCTGTATGGACTTAACAGTGAATTACATTCTGGCAGGAAACAATTATTTTGTGAAAATTGATGTCCATGGCGCATATGAATTGAATCTAACTGATTTATGCAAACGAAGAATTTCTTAGAGATGGCTGATTTTTCTGCTTGGTTAATCATCTCTACATTGGTTGATTTTTTTTTTTTTTAATGTTTTTGGTTTTCTGCTCTCGTCTCATGCATCATACTGTTGAATTTGCTTGTCAGATGCATTATACTGTTGAATTTCGTTCAAATAGAAACTATAGTATTCACCTACATCCTGGTTAGAGATTTCAGATGTTTTATGAGTTTGTTACTTTTTGTTCTTTTGTTGATTGTGATTGTATTTTTCCTTTTTTTTCGGGCTTTCTTGACAACATAATGTAATCGACTTTTCGCCCTCAAATTTCTCAAAAAAAAAAAAAAAGAAAAAAAAAAGAAAGAATAATGCACTCTAAAAGTTTACCGACGTCAATAAATAACCCTCTGCTTTCATTACCTTCGCAAAACTTATTCCCCCAAAGCCTGCCATAATTATTTTGCTGAGATTATGATAAAACCTTCCATATAAGACCAAACTGGAGTTGTATGACTAAAAAACTAAGAGAGAAAACTTACGCAATCCTTTTCCCTCTTAAAATACATAGAAGAAAGCCTTTGAGACCATGAGCTTTCTCCTGGTGACCATGATAACGGCTGGCCAGCCATGAATGCGCACCACCTTAGGTTCAATAACCCAGCAGCAATATACTCTTCACCCCGTTCAAAAATGGAGACTATTTTGGATTCAGCATCTGGATCTTCACTACATACAAGATCTGCAAATCTCATCTTTTTTTCAAGAAGATTGGTGTCATTATCATCGATCATGCGAAGGCTCAGTACTCTCAGAGCTTCCACTGCTGTGTTGTGGAAATTGAGTTCAGTATAAGCAGAGAATGTATACGCACAGGTTGACGGATCTGGCTTGACTTTTGCTCGATGCATTTGTTCGATCATGATTTCTATTAGATCGAGTAGTTCCTGTTGGATTCGTGCAATGAATAAGAATTTGTTGAATCCTAATGGGGAGTTCCTGTTGGATTCGTGCAATGAATAAGAATTTGCTGAATCCTAATGGGGCATTTACATACAAAACACACTATTCTTATCCATGTCTCACACCTAAACTTTCATGTTTACACACATAGTACACAAATTTTTAATATCACATAAAAAAGCACTATTACCACTTTTGAAAAGTAAAATAGACATTTTCATGCATAGGTTTAATGCACCAACTGCTATGTATATAAATATCAAACTTTAGGTGTGAGATGTGTAAATAGTAAAGAATTGTGTGATAGGGATGTAAATTTGCCTAATATGATAGATTTTTAGAAGGTAGGAGGATAGACTACTCTTGCATATTCTTCCTCTACTTCTGAAGATATCTTTGCGTATGCATGTTTAAGTATTTCATTGAAAAGGTGGACATCAAGTTGTATTTCATCAGAACTTATTTGGTTAAATATACCCAAAGCCCCATGAAAATCATCAACTGCTAGCAAAACCTGTAATTACAATTGAAATTATTTACATAGAAATCAAACCATTAGTTCTTATGAAATACTAGAAATGGAATTTGGAGCAGTTATTGTTTTTAAAAAAAATAATCTGTAAAAACAATTCAAATGAGAAAATTTGGAGTTTGCAAGAACTAGAAGATCTCAAAAGAAAGATATTGTAGTTCATTATCGGAATTAGATAAAAATTTATAAGGCCTCCAATTTTATTTGGCAATATAAGTGCAAAGCTTCACATGAGGAAAGACACAGCAGAGCAAGTAATAATAAATAATAAGGGAAATTTACGTAGATACCACACAATTCTTATGTATTTACATATCTAAAACTTAAACTTTGATATTTATGCTTATAAAATTTTGGTGCATAAACCGATACATGAAAGGTATTTTTTACTTCAAAAAAAAATTAATAATAGCAGTAGATGTTAAAAATTTGAGTGGTCTGATTATAAATATCAAAGTTTAGGTGATAGATATGTAAAGTTTATAAGAATTGTGTGGCATGCATGTAAATGTTCTTATCATGCAAAATACCTTCACAAGTGCAGTGTAAGTCATTATCTGCGGAAGGAAACCATCTCGGAGCATCAAAGACGTCAAGGCAAGTGCCGACCTGAAACATGAAATTAAGCTACAACATTTTATCATAATGTGGTATGTAGCAGCATCAGCTAGGAATCCATATGATCTCATTTTTTGGAAATATTCAATAGCAGTCAAACCCTGCATAAAAGCACCAGACAATTAAAACAACAATAATAATAATAATAATAATAATAATAGAAATCAGCAACTAATCAATAATTAAAGTATGAGCAAGAAAAACTTACATGGCCAGCTTCCACGAGTGCATGGAGAACGATGTTATAGAAATCAGTTATTTGATGAGGTTCAATCTCTAAAAACATTTTTTCTGCCTTCTTTACACGCTGGAGCATGGAAGGTATCATTCCCTCCGTTCCAAGAGCTCTTATCTGAATTTAGAGGATGACACGGCTCATGCATTTGCAACAAAACTTGAAACCATTGTTGAAATTTATATGAGATTGACTGGGTATTTTTTTGTGGGGAAGAATTCAAAGAAATTACTAAAAAATAACATAAGAACACTTTTAAATTTAACTAGTATAGTCTATTGATGCTTTAATTAAAAAAAAAAGAGTTATTGATGAAAATCAAATGGAATCTAGCTTTTCATGTTCATCTTGTTGTTAATTTGTTTTCAAAAGTAATTGTAATTTTCAATTTTAAAAGTTAAAAAATTAGCTTTATGTTTGTAGTTAGAAGATACTTAAATGTTGGAAGTAGGTTTGTTTATTTAATTTTGCTGATTAATTTTTAGAGTTGAAATAGCTGAATTAAAGGAAGTAACTTGTTATTTTTATTATTAATGAAATTCAAATTCGAGTTACAAATCATACATGCATCATCACAGTGGCAGTTTCATAAGTATGATGGAGGATTTGTAAATTAAATGATAAATCATAATTAAAACATTTCAATCGAAAAGTTTCAATGATATGTCACCCAAGGCTTTATTCACGTGGTCGAGTGTCATGAAATTCAAATTCAAATTCAAATTTGAAAGTTAATCAGGCTTTATCCTAATTTAACGTAATTATAAATATCATGGTTTTAAAAATAGGGTTCGATTGACCATCTCAATCAGTTCATTCATGAAACTGTGATTCGACTGCTTCAACCATGAACCGATCATTCGACTGGTTCAATCCAAGCTCAAAATTGTTATTGCACAAAACCAAATTTGAACCGGTCAAATCGAGGTTGAACTGGCAAACAAATATGGTTTTTAAAGAACCAACAATTCTAGTATTAACCAATTTTAGCATTTTGATTTTGATTGGATGGATAGAAATAGGATCTTTAAATTAAAAATAAAGCTATTGTTATGTGAAAATTTTGATTTAAAATATTATTCGAAATATTCAAAACTGAAATTTCAAAAATTAAAAAATTATTTATTGAATTGATAAAAATAATATTATAATAACATTAACATATTATTTAAATTATATTAAAATAAATTTTATATTTATCATGTCATTAGGTCTAACCCCAATTGAAAAATTGAATTTTGAGCCTCCCACTATTTTGAATCGATATCTGATCAGGTTTTCATAACCTTGATAAATAGTGGATAAATGAAATGGTAAAAAAAGTTTCTAGTTTTCTCCACAAATTTGCATATCCTTGTTGGCAAGCTTAATAATTTATGATAATCACGACCCGATCCGGAGTTTGGAATAACTAAGACGGGTAAAGACGATCGAACTTAAAAATTAAATTTTCTATAATTAATATTTTAATAAATAAAGAGCCACTATATAAAAAAATATAGTACACTTAAATTTACCTCACTTCTGGTTATTCGCATCTTCTCTAAATTTTTCTCTTCTATTGCCCGTTTTTTGATCAACTAATTATACCTAAGAAGTTATTTTAGACCAATAATGAGCTAATCATAGCCAATGAATACTCATACTTCTAAACTATAATAACATAATAAAAAAATAATAATATGCGGACAGTTAAATTTTTAATAAATCAGTATAAAATATTTGATAGTACATGAATATGATCACCAATGATATTTTATAATACTCAAAGTAGTTGACTATAACAATAATATATCTATATCATTTTACATATATACAACCGTTACAATAACACTATCATTTCAGTTACTTCAATATCAATATAATTTTTCATTTATTTGAACAAGTATCTTAGTGTTCTCCTGTCAGTACCATAAAAAGGTGACTACATCATAGCCAAATATGCATACACAAACAATCACAATAATAAATTAAATGCTTATTTTTATTTCATAACATTCATTATACAATATAATAATCTGAATTATGCATTTGAAGGACGTATACAAAAATTAGTAATATACAATTCAATATGATCAAATGAACTTAAAGAGCAAGTACAATCTATCAAAGCAATTAACACTGTATCACATTCAAAAGAAATCAAATTACTATCATAATTTTAAAATACAAGTAGTCACATCAATGTCGATTTATTCGTTCCTAGATTTGCCTTGATCTCGATTCTTTTAAAATTGATGCTCATATATAACATGATATTCACATTACTAAAATTTAATTTATTAGTATTATTTTAATTAACTATTATCTTTACATTATTTAAAGATTAATATCCATAGTTTTACTTTATGAAATTCTAATTAAATTTAATTTGCTATTCAATATATACTTTAAAATTGATTAATTAAACTAATTATAATATAAACCCAAACTTACTTTACTGGAGTATGCTTAGATCAATCTTTCTCATTTAACTCGCACACTTCACCAAATCCTCCCCTCCAAGCTATAATTCAACACCTTTAGTCTAATTAAATAAAATTTTCTATTAACATCAATTAATAAATACAATATATATATATATATATATACGCCCTTAGATGACAAGTTGGTAGGCAGCTGCGTTTTAGTCATAAGACCCACTGACTCGGGTTCGATCCGTACGTGAATGGATAGCACATATGGGAAGCAATATTCTCAAATTCAACTATTTTACAATATATATATATATTAAAAGAAGAATGGCCAGAGGCTATTATACGAGCCTCTGATCATCCCTAATGTGCCTAACAATCTCAGTACACCTGAGGGGTTTTATACCACGGATGCCCACCAACAAGTTGGAGTATGCGACACACACACACACACAACACACACACATATATCAAACGAAAGAAGTTACGGGTTAAGCCAAGATCCCGTTACCATTTTCTTCATGAGGAAAGAAGAAAGTTTCGGGTCTCTGTATGTTGATCCCGACTACAGCGTTCCAAGCACGCCAATCTGTTGCTTCCAGCATGCACGTCGATCCCATCTAGCGAGAAGTTCAATAGTTTGACCATGAGGTTATGTCATGAAGTTCAATCACGAGGGTTTGCAGCGTTAATTCCTATCTCTTATCAGCATATATGTCGCGATCCAGATGCTCTTCACAGAATCGAACGCTTTGACATCACTTGATACAATCCGACACAAATTTACATGATTTTCCATAGAAATTAGGGCAAAGCAGATTTTTTTTTTGCAATAATCCAAAACATTCAACACGAAAACATAGGATGAGCACCTCCTACTTGTTTGCAATAATCCAAAACATTCAACACGAAAACATAAGATGAGCACCTCAAGAGGAGGTGATCTCTCTCAAATCCTACAATTCAAGAGGTAGGAAGTCTCTCCCATACCTAACCCTAAACCTATCAAGGTCTACTTATACTAAATAATAATATATAAGAAAAGACTCAATTGTCCTTAGGCTTGACCAACATAACATACTTGAGTAAATTAGGATCGACAACAAATCTATCTACCATAATATAGATCATGTGCAATTGGAATAAGGCCGACAAAAAATTACAATAGCCATCATCATAATTAGCCTTCTTCTTCCAATTATTTGGGGTTATTTTAAAAACTCATATTCTCCATTCATTTCTATGAAGTGCTCAATGAGATGTTAAATCCAATTTTCTTCATATATGTTTATAATTTATTAAGAGGTTTTCTTTTTTAATTTTAGCATATTATATAATTCTAATTAGTGAGGCAGTAATTGAAATAAGTGAAAACTAAGAGAAATAGAAAAAATATATAGATGGCAGATGTCTAAGAATTAGTAGGAAAAAAAGTAAATATATGATATGTAGATTTAGAAGATATGATGCTAATAATTAGCATTTAGCATTATTAAAAGATAAGGTAATACACAAAAGTGATAGATTCAAGTATATTTAAATTATTATACATGAAAATGAAGAAATAGATGTTGATATTATTCTAGCACTAAGAGTAAATTGTTAAAATGAAAAATATTATGGAGTCTTATGTGATAAGAGGACAACAACGAAGCTCAGCGGTAAATTTATAAAATCACAATTACAATGATGTAAAAAAATATTAATATAAAAGCTGAGTGGAATAAAAAAAATATTAAGATGGATGCGTGCAAAAATTTGAGAAGGTTGGAGGGATATTTATTGAAAACAAATAGCCTTAGTCGAAAAATCTCTATCGTGTACCGGAGGAGTAATTGCACTTATGGGAAACTTGAAACTATATTTTAAACTCTTACCTAAATGAGAATAAGATCCTTGGAAATTTCATGCCTAAATAAATCTAATCCACCTTTTGAAAATTTTACCCTAAAATTAAAAAAAAATGTCGTCAGAAGAGCCAAACAAAAAATTTCAGATACATATTATTATTTTTATTAATATCTTATCTAGCAAATATGATTTGAAATATCTTATTCACCAGCAAATCATACTTTGAGTCAGAAGAGCTAGGCAAGAAATTTTGGATATATATTATTATTTTTATTATTATCTTATCTAGTACATACAATTTTAAAACTCTTATTCACCAGAGAATTAATACTTCGAGTGCTCTCCATCTAAAACAAAAGACTATTGAGCATCATAGTCATCAATGTTGGCATAATGTAGGCTCTAAAAATTTGCACCTAAGATTCAACTAGCTACAGTATGACGGGAGGTAGCGCGAGGAGCTAGTGTACGAGTGTTAGCTACAGCACTAGGGGTTTAAGAAAGAGAGGAGCAACCTATGGTAAAGCGGTGAGGAATGCAGGGAGATAAAGAGATAGGAGTGCGGGGGATTCTTACAAGAAGAGGAGGGGAGCTCAAAATAGAGAGGAATGCACTACTGCGCGATAAATAGATGAGCACGAGCAAGTGCTTGGCAAAAGAACTCAGTACGGGCTAAGAAGAGGTGTTATGGAGAAGGGAGAAATAAGAGGCGGAGAACTCTGGAGGGCAACTCCAGAAACTTATGGCCCAAGGGGAACTAGCATTGGGAGAGTTGGAGTAGAACAACGGGAATGAGCTGTGTGCGCTTTGGTCACAAGCACAAGGCGGCAATAGAGGGGAGAGCAATGCTTATGTGTGGTTTGTGGAGCCTAGGGAATAAGACTATCAATTATATTAGAATTGGGGCTTGGGCTGCTAGGGGAGATTTTTCGTGCATTTGGGATGAAAATGGAGAGAAAGAGGGGAGCGAGTTGTTGGAGTAGGGAAATGAGGTGAATGAGAGGTTGAGAGTAGTGCGTGAGAAAGATGAGGTGCTATTATTTTTTCCTTTTAGGAAGCAAAGGACGGGGAAGGATCAAGAAAATGGACAGTTAATGGGTACGATTAAATATTGACGCGAGGGTTTTTTGTTATATTTGGAATGAATTTTAATTTAATAATAAAATTATACATTTAATAAAATATAAATATAACTAACGAATAAAAATAATCTCCCTTTTTTTAAACTAAATCTCACAAATTTTATTTTTTCAAGTTTCAAATTACGTGCTGTCAACCTTGTATGGGTAATTTTGTATTTTGCGTTTGTGTGGGAATCTCAAACAATATGGTTTCCTATTCAACAAAATTTTGATGTTTAGAACGTGTTAGTGAAATCAATAAATGGATGTTGAATAGACAGTTTTTAGGACGATTTAGGTATTCAAGCTTAATTCGCAGGAAGTTGCATCCTTAGTCCCTCATCTTCATCGTGAGATAATATGATGATGCGACCAGTTATTTATGGGTATTTTCAACAATCAAAATTCATCAATGCAATCCATTTTACGAAGGGGTATCATTTGAGCAATTCCAATGACAATCGAGGCAATTTAAGCCAGATTCATGTGTGACATTCATTGCATTACATCTTCAACGTGTAATGAGCAAATCAATCATGAATATCCCCTTTTAGAAATCTTAATGTTCCAAATAGATAGGCAAAGTATGTTCAACAAACGAGCAATACTTCTAGTGATTTCACTTTGATCAAGATAACTGTGGGCTCCAAAAATTAACGATCGCTTCCCGTGACAACTCTATATATTTATTGTTATTTTTGTCTTGAGAGAGAGCTTCAGAGTCTTAAATTTTAAGAAGGCAGGTGGGAATGTAGATAAGACACTGCCCAAAGATTTCACCCTCATTTCGCGAGGAATTTTTGATTTGGGGTTCGAGGTTTCCAATAGACACAAACCCCTATGATTAATTACTCATCCCGATAACGGGGAAGCATTTTCGATTAGGGCTGATCATTAATATTTGAATGTTCAACATATAATAACAGCAACCTTATGATTTAAATTGTAGAATTCACCACTTGAAGCTTGAAGCGGATAATAGTGGAAAGAAGACGAAACCCGATCAAAATCACATAGTTTCGTCATCCTAGACCGGCATGGTCCTTGATTTACTTAGTCAGACGAGATAGTCGGCCCAAACCTGACAAATGGATTCTTGTCAGCAGCCATGAGTTGCATTGTCCAAGAGACTCTTGTAGATCTGGAGTTGATGTTTATTTAAAAGAACAAATTTATGTCGACCTTAGCTAACAGAAGACTGTGTCAATCAATTGTACTCTTTTAATTCATATCCCAAATGGTAGAAAACCGTTGGAGAACGTACAGACTGGGGCCGTGACTATAATATAATAATGTCATTTGGCTGCAACCACCTGGTGAGAGGACTCTGGTCATTAACGCAATTTTGTGGTGTCATTTGGACGCAGAGCCACGTAGACAAATGACTCAGCTTACGTCCTTCCTGACGTTCAATTACTTTGATTGTAAATATATTGATACATTTGATATAACATTCGTTTTTTGTCTGCTGAAGTCAATCACAATTTTGTCACTCTCAACAAATCGCTACTGACGATAATTTGCTTTTAGCTTTTAGTGATTTAATTTTAACATGAGTGTTTTAGTTGATTACTTTGAAAATTTTGATTTACAAGATTGATCCCTTTCGGTTGAAATATTACATCAACAATACCATCATCAGATAGTTGAACATTTTAAAGTTCTATATTTGAAGGGGTAATATTTAATTTTGTTAATTGAAGCTTTTCAAAGTATAAATCTTATCGACTCCTATCCTTACAAGGAAGATCATACTAATTTGGTGATTTATACTTGTAAACTCTTATTTCAAGATTTGAACATTTATTTCAAAATTACTAAACTCGTCAACTCCAGGCTTTGCGATGAGGAATGAACTAGTTTGTTGAGACTTACAACCCTATTCTATCGACAAGGTGGCTCGGTTAGCTTGCACAACACTCTCGAACAAAATATTTGGGCGTTCTAAATATTGGTTGGAGCACATGGGGGCTAGATTTTGAGATTATGCATAATTGAAGAGGGGGCATTTGAAAATATGCGTATTTGAGCTATTTTAGTTATAGCACTTGATGTCTTAAGTGGGTGCGACAAAACCAGCATCAGTGCACCGGATCCTATCAGAACTCCACAATTAAGCGTGCTTGAGCGAGAGTAGAACTAGGATGGGTGACCTCCTGGGAAGTCCTCGTGTTGCACCTTTCTAAAAAACACTGTCATTGCCGGACCCAAGCCCAGATGTGAAAAGTGGAGGGTTGCGTTAGGTAGTCGACAACCAACATAAAACTTGTTGAAAAAATCATGACATGAATCCTTTTGATTGTTGTGTAAAGCGACGCGCTGTATAGTCTGAATACAATGAAAAGTGTGCAAATGTCGCTACATCGGCGTCTGGGTTTAGTGTCAAATAAGCAAGGGTTTTCACATTACGGACGGATGCGGGTAAAGAAGTTAATCCAGGAAACTAATGAAATTAATATTAGGATAAAAACTTAGAATATAGGTACTCTCAATGGTACCTATTTAAAATATCGGGGATTTGGGCTTTTGAATATTTAAGCTCTTAAATTTTTAAAATTTTAATTTTTTTTTGGGCTATGAAAATATAAATTTTCAAGTTTTTATTTTTTTTGGACCCCATTATGTAGACCTCCATAATTCAAGTTTTCTCTGGACTTTCTCTCGTCTTATCCACGAGAAGGATATCATCAACAAAAAGCATACACCATGATCCACCCTTTTGTAAATGTCCAGTAAGACCATCCATAACTAAAGCAAAAAGGTATAAAGCAAAAAGGCTAAAGCAAAAAGGTATGGGCTTAAAGTCGATCCCTGGTGTAATCCAACAGAAATAGGAAAATATTTGGTCAATCCTATTTCAGTTCAAACACAAGTAACTGGTCTAATATACATATCTTTAATGACTTGAATATAAGACATATCACCAACTTTCTTCTCAAGAACTCTCCAATGGATATCACTCGGAACCTTATTGTAAGTTTTTTTAAATCAATAAAAATCAAATGTAGATTCTCCTTATTATCTCTAAATTTCTCCCTCAGACCTCTCAATAAATGTATAGCTTCCATAGTAGACCAGCCAGACATATATGTTCAATAATCCTTTCCCATAATTTTAAAGTATGACACATCAACTTAATCCCTCTATAATTTGCAAGCGGCTTAGATGCAATAGGGACGACATAGGATCGCGAGCTTAAGGGTAGGCTTCGCGTACTTAGTGGGCTAGGGCAGAGAGAAGAGCAGCACTGAGCAAGGCTTTGGTGAGAGTTAGGAGTTTCGAAATTTCTCTATAGTGTGTGATACATATGACACTGAAGAAAAGCACTCTGCAAAGTAAATTCGAGGAGGAAGAAGATTAGCTCAAGATAGGTTTGATTTCATAGTGCGTGAGGTACGGAAATGAGACAGATGAAGTGGAGGAAAAAAACACAGAAGAACTGTGCGGCTTTCGAATCGGAGAAGATGAACGATGCGAAAGCGGCTGTAAAGAATAAGGGTTTGAAACAATTGGAACGGTGTTGACCTCATTTTTAGTGAGGTCTAGTCTTCCGCTTAGGGTTTAGGATCTAGCCTTAGGGATCTCTCTTCGACTATCTTAGAACCTTAGAAATGGGCCCCGCCTTGTTCTAGAAATTCAACCCGCTTCTGTACTCTTTTGTGATTTCGCGTGTGTGGTATCGACTTCTAACACTTAGAAGGATGAAACCAACATGAGGAACCCAAAAGGGATTCCTATAGGACCTTTCGAGCCTTAGGGTGACCTTCTGCACAATTCGCACTTCTGCGCGCAAAAACTTTGCAATTCGGAGAGTCGACGCTTCCGATCGCCACAATACGCATCGCTTGTCGAATGAAATTTTTGAAACAATCGATCGCGGGTCAATATTTTTGTGAAATTTGAATTTCGACGCGTTTTTGACCCGATTGTCGACGACGCTGTCCGAGATACCCCGGATGACAAAACGAACTGCACCGGCGCGTCCAGAACGTCGATTTTGCCTAGGGAGGACACCCATTTTGTTACGTCGCCGCGCGCGAATGAATTGAATATAATTTAATATATATATGTATATATATATATATATTAATCTATATTAAAACTTTTTTTCCCCCTTTCCTCTTTAAGCCCTAACTCCCCATTCTCCGCGTCCAAGCTCTGCTTCCCTTCCTTCTCCCGTTCGCTCGCCTGGCCTCTCCCTTTCTCGATCTCTAGCCGCGCGAGCTCTTCCTCCTT
>NW_018164489.1:497848-499294 GCF_001263595.1 Phalaenopsis equestris
CGCTGCCATTAGTCTCGCCGCTCGGTCCGAGAGACTTCGGTGGCTTCGCCTTCTGTGAGCAGGGAGCGTGTCATTTTCTTCTTTGGCCCAATTCGAGTGCTGTGGACTGTTGAGGGTGGTCTTCTTTCTCTTCTCTCTATTCTCTGCCTATATACACATTTCCTTTTGAAATTTTTGAGGTTGTTGAAAAAGTTTTCAGAGAGGAGAGTAGAAATTTTGGCTGTGAGGAGTTTGGGAAGAGAATTTCTGTGAGAGCGTTTCTTTGAGGCGAACTCTTCACGAGGGATAGGCTGGGGAATCCCCTGGGTATCTTAAGATACGACGAGGTGGATCCTTTGCCTTTCGAGATAAAAAGGATGATCAAAAGAATGGTAAGGTGGAGCATACTGCCTGCGGATTGCATCCCGAATAGCTGTATTATTAACATCTATGAGGAGGGAGACTGCATTCCGCCCCACATAGATCACCACGATTTTGTGAGGCCTTTTTGTACAGTGTCCTTCATGAGCAAGAGCAACATTCTATTTGGTAGAGAAATCGATATTGTGGGACCTGGAGAATTCAGAGGATCGGTCGAGATTCCGCTGCCAGTGGGTTCAGTTCTGATTTTGAAAGGAAATGGAGCAGACTTGGCGAAGCATTGCATCCCAGAAGTGCCGCATCGCAGAGTTTCTGTTACTCTAAGAAGGATGGACGATAGCAAGGTGTCACACGGGTTTCGGCCAGATGTGGAATTGAAAGAACTACGCCCGTACTAGTTGTGAGATGGTCGTACCTCTAAGTATACGCGAAAGGACTCTTACCCCGAAGCGTGGCTTAGAAGGTTAGCTTGATCACGAGCTGACATCGAAAGATAGATGGATACTTGCTACATTTTTGTACGACGTCAAAACGAAAGTGATATGATATGCGGTACTACAGTTCTTGCATGAATGTATCAGCATGCTGTTTTGGGCAGTTTCAGCATATGATCAGTTGTATTACATGATTTGGAAGAAGATTCAATGAAGCTTGTTTTGAATTTCAACATGTTTATTGAGTTGTCTTTCTGTGCGCATGATGAAAAGCCGCATGACCACACGGTCGTTCTAACTTATAACGAACAAAGAACGACATGAAAAAAATTTAATCATATAGATAAAATCCAGAACTAAAATATATTATGATAATAAAATTTATAAAATGATAAAAAATGGTAACAAAATCTTTCACGTTTCCCTCACGCTCCACATCTTCATTTCACAGAATCCTGCATGTCTTCTTCGCGTTCCACATCTTCACTTCACAAAATCTTTCACGTTTCACTCACATTCTGCATTCTTCACATACGTTCCACATCTTCACTTCACCAAATCTTTCACGTTTCACTCACATTCTGCATTCTTCACATACGTTCCACATCTTCACTTCACAAAATCTTTCACGTTTCACTCACATTCTGCATTC
>NW_018164489.1:499590-499926 GCF_001263595.1 Phalaenopsis equestris
ATATACTCCGGGATCGTAGAGCTTTGTTCTACTCCCTTCGGGACCGTAGGACTGTGCCCTACTCCCACCGATATTCTCCGGGATCGTAGACCTGTGTTTTACTCCCTCGGCTAACTGTGTTCTCCTCCCTCGGGACCGTAGGCCTGTGCCCTTCTCCTACTGATATACTCCGGGATCGTAGACCTGTGTTCTCCCTCCGGGACCGTAGGCTTGTGCCCTACTCCCACCGATATACTCCGGGATCGTTGACCTGTGTTCTACTCCCTCGGGACCGTAGGCCTGTGCCCTACTCCCACCGATATACTCCGGGATCGTAGACCTGTGTTCTACTCCCTC
>NW_018164489.1:500813-501418 GCF_001263595.1 Phalaenopsis equestris
TCCGGGACCGTAGACCTCCGTTCTACTCCCTCGGGACCGTAGGCCTCCGCCCTACTCCCACCGAAATTCTCCGGGACCGTAGACCTCCGTTCTACTCCCTCGGGACCGTAGGCCTCCGCCCTACTCCCAACAAAATTTACTCCGGGATCGTAGACCTCCGTTCTACTCCCTCGGGACCGTAGGCCTCCGCCCTAATCCCAACGAAATTTACTCCGGGACCGTAGACCTCCGTTCTACTCCCTCAGGACCGTAGGCCTCCGCCCTTATATCCCACCGATACCCTCCGGGATCGTAGACCTCTGTTCTACTCCCTGTCGGCACTTAAAAGGGGGAAGTTGCGTTTGGGGGTCGCCCGTAAGAAGCTGTCGGCCGCCGGAATCGAAATCCCGTCGCCCGCTTCGGAAGGACTTTTTAATTTACATGTATATATGTATTTTTAGAAAAATATGAAATCAAACTGACCTCATATTTTTCACAGTTTAAATGAAAGAGCGCTCTACCTCAAATCCTGTATCTATCCCGAGGGATAAACACAAGACTTGAGGATGAGGCTCAATCAAATAAACTAGGAAAAACATATGACGTCCGTTTGGGTCTGCGAAACC
>NW_018164489.1:510763-511206 GCF_001263595.1 Phalaenopsis equestris
GACCGAGTAGCCTTCGTGGACCCTCGAGAATAAATATAGCTGAGCCTAGTCCCATACGAGTGCTTGCGGTCCCCCTCATATGAATCTTCTTTTTGTTTTATCAAAATTTTGGGACGGGGCACTCGTGTTTACTTTTCCTTTCTTTCGGGATTTCCCCAGGAGTTTTAAGGATTTTCTTTTACTTGAGTCTTTTTTTTCATTGATTTTTCTCGAGTTTCTCTGCTTTTCAACGGGTTTCCTGGACGACGTTTCTTTCGGACTTTGTTTTTTGAAATACATTTATGTTTGCTATACTTGAGAAACAGCGGGTCTCACGGGCGTACAAGTTTGTTTTACATTTTACAGCAATTAATTTTTCTGTTTCAACCTGCTACTGCTCTTCTTATACAGCATGTTATACCATTTCTGTTTCTACCTGCTACTGCTCTTCTTATACAGCATGT
>NW_018164489.1:511368-511917 GCF_001263595.1 Phalaenopsis equestris
CATAGGATGTTTAGAAGAATACAACCATAGGGCCGTTTGATTTAACACTATAACTGGACGCCCTAGAAAACTTAAACTCGTCATGTCGGGGAGCTTGGAGCTAGCAAAGTGGGCAGCACGGCCATCTTCAACATCAGGACATGTCTTCCCCAGCAAAACCATCCATTTTTCCTAGAAATTAAACAACAATCCATAGGATTTCGAGGTTGTTCGTCTAGCGTGACATAAATCTTCCGCCTTTTCTTTAGGCATTCGTATAGGTATGCCGTACGATTTAAGCCCTAAACTTGTTATAGGTTCCGAGGTTGTCGTCCGATACGACATAAACCCTCATATCTTCTAGGCAATTTGTGTGACCCTGTTACGCAAATATAAGCCCTAATTAAATAAAAATTGGCAGGATGAAACACTTAATAATTTCTTCTTAAAGCTGAAGCCAAACCATAGGATAGACTGGGAACCTACTGAGGTTCGCCTCAGGATCTGTTGATTCCCCTAATTTCTATTCATTTGGATTCCTTAACAATGTTCCAGATTTGAGCTTTTCCC
>NW_018164489.1:511966-563402 GCF_001263595.1 Phalaenopsis equestris
AAGATGTAATTAACTATAGGGGTTTGCCCTTATATGAAGCTTTTCCGAACCCAGCCTAAAATAAACCTTATTTAATTCTTTGTATTAAATAGGAAAACTTGTCGGCAAATAAAACGGTTTCGCAGACCAAACGGATGTCATATATTTCTTAGTTTATTTGATTGAGTCTCATCCTCAAGTCTTGTGTATATCCCTCGCTTTGGGATAGATACAGGATTTGAGGTACAACGCTCTTTCATTTAAACTATAAAAAATATGGGGTCAGTTTGATTTCATATTCTTTTTAAAACTAAATATATATATGTAAATTAAAACGTCATTCCGAAGCGAGCGATGAGATTTCAATTCCGGCTGCCGACAGCTTCTTACGGGCGACCCCCCAAACAACCTTTCTTTCTTTTTTGTGCCGACAAACGGCGAGGAAAGAAAGGGAACGAAACAATGCGAATGAAATAGAGGGAATAATCCCTTCTCCCCTTTCATTCCTCTGCTTTTAACTAAAGAAGAGGGGAACAGTTATCTTCTCTTTGGTAGGCTCCCACATGCGGGAATAAATCAATTTTTAAGTTAATCAATTTAATTTTAATTAATATAACATTTCCTTTTTTTTATTTCTCCTCCTTTTTTTATTTTTTTACTGTCAACAATAACCATAATTTGATTTGCACGACACCACATTTTCATTCGTCAATCTTGATGTGGACTAGTAATTGAGGTCAACAACAAGTTAGAGGAAGTTGAGGTATTTCAAAAATAGGCAGACTAGTATTAAGGATATTGTTTGTAGAAGATTTATGTGTCATTCTATAAGACAAGCAAAAGCAGGCACAACAACCTCAAATTCCAAAGGAAATTTTAAATTTAATTCCAAAATTTAAGTGCAAACTAGATTTGATGAAGGATAAGCAACCAACATATTGGTAAAAGGTCAAATCTAAACATTACATTGTACCTCTGTCCTAATTGTTAGATTTTCTTGGATCTAGATGGGCCATAAGACTATTTTGCTAAATTTTTTTTCGAAGGAGAGCAATAAGATGGGATGCTTTCAAATTCAACCCTTCACCAATATCCACTATACAAGGAACCAATCCACAAATCCTTTTTAAACAGAGAAACATCGCTTAATTCAACCTGAACTCTGGCCACAGAAGGCTTATATAGATGAGCAGTAACACATCTATGACCAAAAATTTACAAAGTATAGAAACCAAGAAGTATATAGGGAATTGGTTGAAATAATATAAATATAACCAAGGGACTGCACACAAATAAGAGAGATAGGTGGTTACTCAAAGGAATCAAAATGAGTAGTAGACCAGTTTAACATATAAATCGGAATAACAAGGATATAGTTGAATCATCGAAAGAAAAATTCAGTGGAATCTACTAACAAGGATATTTTTATAATGACATGAAAGGTCAATTAACCCAATGGAATAATCACTTATCTAAGTGTAAACTTAACAAGAATTTATGAATACCCTCAAGGTTGAGATGGTCGAAATAGAATTTCCAACAATTGAAAAAAAGAGTGACCTAGCAAGCACAGAGATTTCATCTTCAATAAAAATGAGCACAGATTTGACTACTTTGTTCAGGTGGAGCTCAATTTTGATGAAACAAAATAAAGAGAAGTAGTTATGTGGACAGGAATGCAACCTTGAATCATTTAACCCGCAAACAAACTTATAAAAAGAGCAAAAATTGCGATATATAGTAGACAAACCTTAAAGATAAAGGAACCTCCACAAAGCAGGGAGCCACTAGACCAAACTGGGTATTCAGCCAAAACACTAGCACCAAACTAAGTGGGAGAAGGAAAAAAAAATGAGTTGGAATCAAAGAGAGAGAGAGTCAATATATGCCAACCAAAAAGAGGAAGATACAACTGGCATAATTTTTAACAAGGAAATATTAAAGTTGTATGAGGGGAGAGAAACAATTTGCATGCTAGAAGGGAAATAGACTTGCAAGCCTAGATGAAGGTCAGACAAGCATCGAGAATGCTGGGAAGTTCTGGTGTCTCACACATGGGCACAAGCGCCCCACACACATGAGAGTTAGGTGCTATGGGACGAGTGTTGAAGAAGAAAGATAGTGAAATGAGCCAATAGGTGCAAATTCAAAGAGTGAGGTTTATGAATTGAAGGGCCCCCTCATTGGATGTAAGACGCTAAGGCAAACTGAAACATACATACTGAGTATCAATGCTACCACTTGCAAATGATATAGCAACTTAGTCTAAATGTCATCATAGATTAATTCATCCATCAATTCCAATTCCCAAATACATTATATTCACTCCTTTGAATTATTAGAATTCGAATGACTCCGAAGTACTAGAATCTAAAATGAACATACTATAATAGTATAAATATAAAGAAAGAGTCATATTCATTAATAGAAGAATATTAAGAATATCGTAATAATTAATTAATACAATTTTTTCTAACTATGAATCATTTCTATACTAATCTTAGTATTTTCAATTTTTTCGTATTTTCAGGTAAAAGACCAAGCCAATCGAATCAAAGAAGTCAATAACTCACTCAATAAGAGGATCTTCTTAAAGAGGTAGAGTAACGGGAACTGACCAATGACGAGAGCTTAACGAAGGACTCATTTCCATAGTGGGAGCGTACGCGAGGAGCTAATCACGAGGGTGGGCTGTTTGAGCCGGCCGCCTTAATTAACAATGACTTGAACTTAACTTTACCAAACGAGAATTTTCTTTTTCTATTTTCTCTTTCGAAACATATGCACAGGGCGGGCGCCAACAACAAGGCGATCTAGATTTATCATCCACACAATCGCTAACTCTCAATTGTAATGTTTTTCAATGCATTAGAAGTCATGAATTTTCACAATGTACATCTACTATTGTATCTTCTCAGTCTCAAAATATTTCTCTCGGATGGATAAACCTCACCTATACTCTCCTATAATTGTTTCATATAAGATATTATTTTTATCAATCCTTAAACTAAATATATATTGTACCATGTACTTAAGCATAATATCATGTTTATGATGTCATGATCAAATTCAAAGCCTTTAAGATACAATATTTTGATCGCAATATCACTGTCTCATACTTGGACAATGGTGAAGAGTACTAAGCTCTTAATAAATTTCTCTCAACAAAGAATCTCTATTATCTCACTAGCAAAATACACACATTTGAATATAATGGGTCTAAATGGCATCTATATATAACTGATCTCTCTCTTCGTTTTCTCATTTTCTCTCTACTATTTCACTCTTTCGTTCCATCCTCCTATTCAACTAGTATTTTTGTCAAACCTACCTCCTAAATCGTATGCTCTGCCCACACTTCAACTCTCTTCTCTATTCAATGATCCCTTTGAATTGCCTCCTTTCTAACTATTCCAAACTTTGTATCTGGTTGTCTCTATTAACCATGGTTTTGCCTTATATTAATAGACAAAAATCTTGCTCCAAACCATGCCTTCCTCAACTACTTCCTCACCCAAAATGCCTATTTTTGCCTTGATATCACACCCAAAATATATCTCCCTTCATGTATAATTTGTTGAGTTTATTTTTTCCCTTTGCATCTCCTTCTCTCTGTTGACACATCAAAATAAACAAACCCATCATATTATCCTCTTGTCGTAGTTCTTACGGTTTATTCAAGACTCCCTTCATAAATGTCATTCAAAACATCCCCCAATATAACATAAACGTATATAGCCTACACAACAAGCGAACCACAGTAAAAACCCTCACCTCCCTCTAGATCAAAGTCGAGGCCCTCTAATATCAACACACCCTCTACCTTATGATCCACCCTAGGGATTATCACAATTTATATAAGTCCTGGTAAAGGCACCAGGAACTTGATATGCTCCCTAGTTAATTGATTTTCTTAAAATAAGATATTAATACTCTCTGGATTTCTTACGCAAGTATACGTATCGTTTCAGTAATATAGACCTATATTGAGTCAGAATTGTCAATCTCACACAGAAGCGAGGTAAGAAATTACTTATGCTAAGTTCTAGTCTACTACATTCAGGTCATAGTTGGAATCTCAATTAAAGTGATTTTTCTAACAACTATTCCTAAATACAACCCTAAGTCAAATTAGTTAAACCAAACTACACAAATTGGTTTGGTAAATTTTAAGAGATAAAAAACTCTCTCTTGTAATTATATAAGTGGATTGTAGGATCTAATAGTTTGAATTATTATTCTGACTAGTGACAAATATGAGTATTCTTCTTCTTTACCCTCTATCGAGTGCATAAAGAAGTTTGGTAAACCTAGTTTTAATTCATTAAACCCTAGATTACATTGGTTGTGATTCTAGCCTATCACCCTAGAGTCTCCAATTTATACTCTCAATTTGGCTAACCTAATTTTAATTCATTAAACCCTAGATCAAATTAGTAAGATTCTAGTCTGACACCTTAGAGTCCCCAATTTAAACCCATCAAAGCCTATCTCTCAACATTGCCCTATGTACTACTTTTCCTTCACTCACTAGTGCAATGTGGTTTCTCCCAGTTGTTCAAATTATAGCTCTCTCGAGTCATTATGGATTCACAAAAAAATTTAACATGTCAATTGGTCAGATTGATAAGTAAATTAAGCATGAAGTAAGAAACTATCACATTAAAATTATAAAGACCAATTACAAAGTAATCAATATCCTATAAATTCTACCTAATTATCACAAGAGAAAAGTGTAGGAACTCTACTCACAAAGCATTAAGAGCACCACAAAAGATATCATCTTAACACAAACAAATCCACTAAATATATGTTTACAACAACTATATGACATTATATAACAATATACTTAGTTTTTGCCTCTGAAAAAGAGATGCAAATTTCTCCAACAAAGCCTTCTTTTGTTCTTTGCAATGATGATACAATTCCCTTACAGTTTTCTCTCAAAATCGCCTGTAATCTCTCAAAAGAAGGTAAAAATCTATATTTCCTACTCCTACCTACGCCCTCTTGACATTTCTGGAGAATTCCAGGAATTGAAAATGCCAAAAAGTGTTTTCCAAACGTCTGGATACGTCAAATAACTCCCTGGGGAGTGCAAAAACTGTCTCTGGACAGTTCTGGCGCCTAGGCGCAAGTCTGTGACGCCTAGTCGTCGTCTTCTCTGTTTTTTGGGAGGACATTTGTAGCGCTTAGGGGACACCTTCTCGGGTTTCCTGGGATTTTCTGGCGCCTAGGCGCCAGTTTACCCTTCTCTTCATTTTACCTTTGTTTCACTCCATTTTGCCCATGTAACCTACCTGTTATACCAGCAAGAAAAACATGAAAATATCCTTCTTTAAAGTGCAATTTCATTCAAGAACAGGTGCTAAATGTAACGGAAATTAAGCATGCTAAAAGACATATCACCTCACCAACAACACACCCAATGATCACTCATGCAACCAAACTAAACCAACAACAGTCTTTGAACTCACCACCACTTTATGCCAAGCGCACAAAGATCATAATTGGCTTTGGTGGGCTATGTTAAATGAATATGATAATTATGTTGGGAATGGAACATAGGAACTTACCCAACTTCACTCAAAATTTAATTAGATGCAAGTCGAGCTTTTAGATCAAATACAACTCTTGATGATTCCATTGTCATATACAAAGTTCAACTAATGACTAAAGGTATTTAAGAACATATAGAAGTTAACTATCACGATAACCACAGTCCAGTTGTCAAGAATTTCACCGTTAGTTAGGTCTCAACATAAATTTCAATTGATGATGCCCCTCCATGAACATGGCATTAGCAAACCCTTTCTCCAGGACAATCTCTCTAAAGAAATTTTCATAGCCCAACCCCCCTAACAAAACTTCTACATACATGTGCAAGTTTGTTATTTATGATTGTGAGTGTGCACCCTGTGTTTGATACCATGAGCTACGATGATTTCTAGGTGATTATGGTTACACCAACTCTCTAGATGATGCATCTCTCTTTATTAACAACCCTAGTGATAAACTCATCTAGATTCTAGTTTATGTAAATGATGTTGTTATCAAAGGTAAATCTAACGCTATCAGGTAATGCTTTATAAATCTTCTAGTCCAATGATTCTACATCAATGATCTTGGGTAATTGCATTATTTTCTTGATGTGGAAGCTATTCTCACCCGCAAAGATTCCTCTTTATCTCGACGTTGATGCATCCTTATCTCCATTCTTACCATAAAGCAACAAATAATAAACTTGTGAGCACATTAAATACTACCTCAATAAATCTCATACATTTTGGCTTTGTACTCACTAATTCGACGAACAATAGAGTTGTTGTGGACAATCATGATACACAACTCTTATGTGCCCGAATATTTCCATTGTAATTAAAAAGTTATCCCATTTTATTCATAGCCCCACTACTAAGCAATAGATTCTAGAAAAATGGCTACCATAGATTCTAAATAGCATTGTCAACCGAAGCATTCTTCTTCATCATGACACACTACTCAACCGGGTAGGCAACAAAGATGAATGCAACAATATAAGCGTTTTCATTTTGTACCTTAACTGAAACCCCCCATCATTTGGAGTGTTAATAAAGAAAATATCATATTTCACTCCATCAATGTTAAATATTGCTTCATTGTCACCATAATTGCTAAGCTTCAGGAGTTCAACTCCTCGCTTGTCGACCTTGGCAATCACCTTCCTTAGTCCTCTATCATGACAAATTGGGTGTCACTCATCTATGTAAATCCTATCTTATGGATGAAATGTAGCTATCGATTATCATTCATTAAAAAACAAGTTCAAAATTGTTCCCTTTATGCGGTTCATATATCAGTCAGGATCAACTGGCTAACGTTCTGAAAAAACCACTTACATGCACTCAATTATCCACATCGAGCATTAACACTAGACTTTATGACTAGCCTCCAGCTTGAGGAGGCATGTAAAGGAGTAGACGAAAAAAAAAATTTAATAAGTTTTTTGCATTAGTTTACTCTATGGATTTATTCAACTTCCTATTAGAGTTTCCAATGTACATGGAGGCTCTCTTTTATAGTATTGTACAATTCCAAGTATTCCCGATATTGTTGTAAAAAGATGAAGCTATCATTCTACAACTTACACTTTTCTTTTAAAAATGAATTTTGATATATGCCTGAAACATGAACGAAAAATCCTAGCATGGAATCTACAACCCCACTGCTTGACATTCATAGAGAATGCACTTCTAAAGTTCTTTTCATCTACTTAAGTGTAGCCATAACTTTATTTGGTAAAGCATGAGAGTACCATAGTTGTTTGAGGCTTCAAGAAGGAGTGCTGCTATAAATTCTAGTTATTGTGAGAATATCCTGTTAGAAGATTTTTATATTTATATTGTTGTCTTTCCAGTTATTTCCTTTCCTATGTATTTCCTAGTTTATGTCTTTCCTTTTTATATTTTGGTATTAAGAGATACTTGGGTATTATATCTTTCCTTTCTTTATGCCCCTTATATCATGTATTTATACCCGTTTTGATATCGATAATATTATCCTACTTTATTCGCAAAACCTATATGGTATCAGAGCCACGGGATTTTATCCTAGCCGCCGAAACTTCCCCTGCAGGCCTTCCCATGCGATTTTTCTGGCAGCTGGAAATCTCTTTCCCCCTGGATCCCTTCCCTGCAGTTTTTTCCCGCCGCTGGACGTTCTTCCTGCCAGCTGTACCGCTGCAGTTTTCTGCAGTTATCTTACACTTCTGTTGCAATTTTCTGCCGGCTGTACCGTTTTACCGCCATTGGATGTTCTTCCGCTGCAGTTTGCTGCAGTTTTCCGTAGGACTGCCTAAGGACGTTCTTCTGTTTCAGTTTGCTGCAGTTATCTGCAGTTTTCTGCAAGACCGCCGAGCTCCTCCCTGTAGTAGGACCGCTCCCCTGCAGACTTCCCGTTGTCGGATCTCCCTCACGCCGATTGTATCCTCCACTGAAGGCCCACTTGAACTGACAGCCTAGTAAGGACCGTCTCCGTCTCTGTCTCAGAATCCGAACCTCAACTTTGGCTGAGTTGGAATCATGACGGACTCCTGCATCACCGGATGATTGGCACCTAGCTCTATCCCTCCGCCGGCCGGAGGGCATGAAAATCACATGAACTTTTTGATTACAACCCACAAACTCAATGGCTTAAATTTCCTCAAATGGTCTCAGGCGGTGTCATTGTTTGTCAAAGCTCGGGGTAAATTTGGTTAACTTACAGTTACGATTCTTGAACCTCGTAAGACTGACCAATCATATGCAACATGAAAAGTAGAGAATTCTATGATAATGCCATGACTAATTAATTCCATGGAGCTCTCGATTGGCCGTTCTTACCTATTTCTTCTGTCAGCAAGTGCCCCTTGGACTATGGTTTGCGCACCTACTCTACAAGGTGCCTAATAAGATCCGCGAGGCAAAACAAAGGTTAAAGACTGTGACACAGTACTATAATAACTTGGTTTCCTTATGGATAGAATGTGGCCTCTACTACAACCACATGTGGGACTCTCATGCAGATCTTTCCCTCTTCCAATAAATTATGGAAAATGATTGTGTTTCAATTTCTGACGGGCCAACAAGGATCTCGACAAATTCTATGGTCGTATGCTTGGGTGTGATCCTCTTCATCCAGAGTAGCTTTCACCAAGGTCTGTCATGAAGAAAATCGGAGACTTGTCATGCTCGACAACTCCACTAATTCAACTGAGTTTTCAGCATTGGTCTCCAACAGTGCTCCACACTCTGCTACGTCGTCGCGCGCCAATCACTCTACATGTGATTTCTGTCACAAATTCTGCCATACCCGTGATAAGTGTTGGAAGCTCCACATGAAGCCTGCTAATAAATCTTCAACCAAATCTTCTGCTGCTAAAGTTCTCATTACGACCTCAGAATCCACAACCGTTCAATCAAGCCCCACTTGGACCATCCCGGAATCACCAAACTCTATCAAGAGTTAGAAGGAACACTTAATTAAGCTGCTTGATCCAGTCAGTTCTCCTTCAACCCATCAAACTCCCATGTTCATCAAGGTAACCTTTCTATCACTGGTTCTTGTTCTTCTAGTTCGAGGACTATTGATTCAGTTGCCACAGGCCACTTAACCGGGCGTCGGGCGCTCTCAAATCTTCTCGCTTCTAGTTCGAGGACTATTGATTCAGTTGCCACAGACCACTTAACCGGGCGCTCTCAAATCTTCTCAACATATACTTCGTGCTCAGGGTGAGACTATTATTGGTGATGGTTCCTATAATTCTATTACAGGTAAAGGGTCGGTTGCTAGCAGTCGGACTGACTCTGGGATTCGTGTTACAAGTACATTTGCCTAAGTGTAACTTCTTGTTAGTCAGTAATTCTGTTGTAGGTAAAGGTTCGGTTGTACTAACAGTCAGGCTGACTCTGGGACCCGTGTTACATGTATATTTGCTTAAGTGTAACTTCATGTTAGCCACTAAATTGACATATGACCTTGATTGTGTTGCTCATTTCTCTCCTAATATTCTTGTCTTTTAGGATCATCGTCCGCAGAGGATGATTGGAACTACTAAGTAGGTAGTCGGGCTTTACTTCTTCCACGAAAATGGCATTGATGACACAACACTCAATCTTGTAGTTGTAGTTTTTCACTTTCCACTTGTCCAATTATGCTTTTAATATGTCGCTTGGGTCATACCAATTTTCACGATTTAAAAAAATTAAACCCTCTGATGTTTATTAAAAAGAATTCTAATTTTTAAATGTGAAATTTGTCATTTAGTTAAACCTCATCGAGTTCCATATCTACCCCACTCTTACACACCTTCCTCTCCATTATCACTGATTCATAGTGATTTATAGGGACCCTCTAGAACTACAAACTACATCAATAAACGGTGGTTCCTTATTTTAATTGATGATCCAATAAACGGTGGTTCCTTATTTTAATTGATGACCACACTCAGATGAAATGGTCTATATATTAAAGGACAAATTTGAAACAACAGTTACCTTCAAAAACTTGCATTCCTTCATTTTGACCCAATTTAAAACCTCCATTCAAGTACTTCGAACCGACAATATTTGAGAGTACTTTAACCCTACTTTTAAAAGAATTTTCAATGAGTAATGGTATCCTCCGCCATAGCCTATGTACGGATACCCTCAACAAAAAGGGATAGCCAAACAGAAAAACGACACATTCTCGTAGTAGATCATTTCATTATGTTTCAAATTAACATCTCTAAACAATTTTGGAATGACGTCGCCCTTACCGCTACTTATCTAATTAATAAAGTTCCCACAAAAATCCAGAACTTTCGGACCACTCTATCCTCTTGATGTTGTGTTTTCCTACAAGCTGATTCTTCACCGCATTTGATCCTAAAATATTTGCACGCACGCGCTTTGTTCGAAGCACTACAACTCAAAGTAAATTTGATCCCTCTCAATTAAATGCGTGCTCCCGACAATTCATGCACTCAAAAAGGCTATAGATGTTTTGATCCTACCACTAGTAAAATCTATGTGAGTGTGTGAGGGTCGGTGTCTTTTTTTTTTAAATGTCCACTACTTCCCTGACACTGTCTCAAGTGAGGGGGAGCTAGAATTTTTGGACACTGTTCCTTTTCCAACTCCCTTGGATATTCTGTCTACTCCTACAACCTATATGTCAGAGAAACCCTCAGTCTAACCGGATCCATCACTAACCAAACCAACATCAGATCCATCCACTCTGCGTGTATATACTCGACATAACAAACCCACGATTCAGACTCATCCCAATGCCCCTACACACGAACCTGCTACCCCGCTACAGGTTTTGGAATCCACTCAGGCTGACAACCTTGAAACGAAGCTCTCTCAACTTACGGGGATCACTCCTACTCAAAATGAAGAGTTCAATTCCCCATTGAGGTGCGTAGGAAGGCATGCACTCTTTATCCCTTGGCAAAATATGTCTCATTCCACAGCTTATCTCCAAAGCGTTTGCCATTTCCTTGACGATTCGTTGTCTCCCATCCACTAATTGAGGCAACAATGGCTCGCTCGTCCTGGAAGTTTGTAGTCATGAACAAGATGAATGCCCTTTGGAGCAACTATACATGGGATGTTGCCAATCTTCCTCAAGGAAAGAAAGCAATAGGTTGCAAGTGGATTTTCAACAACAAATTTAACTTTGATGGATCTTTTGAACGCAACAAGGTGCAGTTAGTCGCCAAATGCTATTCACAAACCTATAGAATTGACTATTAAGAAACATTTGCTCCAATGGCTAAACTAAATATCATTCAAGTTATGTTATCCCTTGCCACGAATCTAGATTGACCCTTACTCCAACAGGATGTCAAGAATGCTTTCTTTAACGGTAATCTTGCAGAGGAGGTGTTTATATTTCTCCCATTAGTTTTTAACTTAACCTCTTCCCGTGGAGAAGGGTGTCGATTAGTGAAATTTATTTATGGATTGAAACAATCCCCCAAGTCTGGTTCGACAAGTTTACACAAGTTATTGCGAGTCATGGTTTCTCGAAGGTCCAATCTGATCACACGATGTTCTTCCGTTACTCAGCCAGATACTGTATTGCCATCCTCATCGTCTATGTCGACGACATCGTGCTCACAGGTGATGATCTGCCATCCTAGTAATCTCTCAAATCTATCCTAGTTGCATCTTTTGAGATGGACTTAGGTTCTCTCCAATATTTCCTAGGTATAGAAGTAGGTCTGGCCTCTCAGAGCATTAGCCACTCCCTGTGCAAATATGAGATAGATTCACTAACTGATGCACAGTAGCTGTTTGAATGATTTCCAATGAGAAATTGCAGATGTTCTCAATGTCATCTGGTGGACAAGACACCACCAACAACTAGTGAGGAAACTTATTTACCTAGCCCATATGGGTCTGAACATTTGCACGTCGTTGGTAAGGTCGGTCAGTTCATGCACGATCCCTATGAGTACCATCTCACCACTCTGTTGCAGTTTATAAGGACAACGATTGGATCAGGTCTGTACGGAATCGACAAACTAACTCGGGTTTGCTCCTTCATGCAAGGAAACCTTGTCAAGCGGAAAAGTGAAAGACAGTTTGTGGTTGCCCAGAGCAGTGTTGAAGATGAGTTTCGTTTTGTCCCTTGGGATATATGAATCCTAATGATTGTGCATCATGCTCCGCAAGTTACGAATGCTAATCTCCATTCCTCTATAGTTGTTTTGTGATAGTAAAACCACAATTAGCATTGCTCATAATCTGGTCTAACATGATCGTACCAAGCATGTCGAGATTGATCGTCACTTTATAAAGGAGAACCTCAATTCTGGGGAGATTTATATTTCATTTGTCCCATTCACTAGTCAACTAACAGATATTCTCAAAAAGAATCTTCCTAGACCATTGTTTGATGAATTCAAATCCAAGTTGAATGTGATTGACATCTATGCTTCAACTTAAAGGAGAGTGTTAGAAGTTATTTCTATTTATTTTGTTGTCTTTCCTGTTTTTTCTTTTCCTATGTATTTCCTATTTTTTGTCTTTTCTTTTTATTTTTTGGGTGTTATTATGAGAGATTTAGAGAGCATATCGTTCCTTTTTTATGCCCCTTATATCATATATTTATAGCTCTTTTGTTATCTATAATACTATCCTGCTTTAATCCCAAAACCTACATATTTGTTAACAGTTTTGTAGCCCAACAAGCTTAAGATGGAGAAAATCTCGGATTTAAGGTTGAGCATGAAACAAGGTTTTGTCATAAGGGTGGGTATAGAAACTGTTCCAGGACCATCATGCAATAGCGCGATATCAAACAATATTCAAGGATTTGAACTAAAAAGATTAAACAGTTGAGAAGAACTATGGAAAATACGTAACAAAAACAGCAGATATCCCTTATTGCTGTAAACTGAAACTTTGTGTGTGTATAATAATTACAAATACTAATAAGCTGAACCATACATACAATAAAATTTTGATCTCCCATCTTTTGAGAGCAAGGCGGATCCATGCAAGCAAATGAAGTTAATGTACCAAAGATGCACTGTTGCCCATATTCAGATAAGTCACTTTTAAATGTAGGGTTGACGATTGCAGCCCACGCACATTGCTTTCGAGCTTGCCATATTCCAATTTTTACCTCTTTCTAATTCAAATTGTTTAATTAGCAACTAGAACAAAACCCCTACTATATTTTCTTATAATTCCAACAGAAAATGAGCGAAGTAATGTTGCAAACAAAAAATCAAGTAAATATACCAGAATGTTTTAACCATAGAAAAAATTAGAACTCACGAAAATCACGCGAACTCATGAAAAAAATATAGTTACCAGATTCTTCATCGACATATAGCTGTGTTGAACTCCGCTTCTCCTCATGCCCAACTCTATTTGTCTTATCCTCTCGGCAGCATGCATATGTGAAGGCCAAGTTCCTCTCTCATAGGGGACATTAACATTACCAAACAAAGAAAATAAAAGCTCAAAGGTCCTGATATTTGGGCGTAAGTTCAAACACTTCATCTTAACTAATATGCGAACTGCACGTTCTGGCTCATCCTGAAAGACAGCAATAATGAAACAATGAACAGACAACTTCCAAGTACACTGGGTGACAATAATTTTCACAAACAAACATACAAGTTCCATGTGAGTATATATAAGACATGCCAGGCAACAAAGTATAAAGAACTTCCACTAAAATTTCAATCAACCAAACAAAACATTTCATATTATATACGACAAAAGAATCCTTTGCAAAAGAATCTTTTGAAGAAGGGAAATTTACATACATAGCACACAATTCTATTGTTGCATATCTCACACCTAAATATTCATATTTACACAAAGCACTTAAATCTTTAATATCCCATAAAAAATAGCACTATTATCACTTTTTAAAAGTGAAATACACATTTTCATGCATAGGGTTAAAGCACCAAAGTGCTATATATGTAAATATGAAGGTTTAGATGTGGATATAAAAAAAAACACATAAGAATTGTGTGCTATGTATGTAAATATCCCTTTGAAGAATTACCATGATATCACATGCTACCAGGAAGGCATTAAAAGGATGGATGTACTTCTGAAGGTTATCAGATATCATTTCCAATAAACTCTCTGCCTTATTCAACTCCAAAATCTTGCTGTGTTCAAATGAGAGAATTGCAATAGTATCATTGTGCGGTTGCATGCCCCTTTTCTCTATTGAATAAAGCTGACAAAGCGTATAATATTATGCCATTATCAAAGACTTCAAGAAATAAAGAGCCAAGAAAACAGCAAGGGAAAAGAATTATACAAAATAATGCAATGGTTTGCCAAGCATTCTTCAAAAAGATTTCATAGTTTTTTCCATCCTAATGATTCGCTTTTCCTCAAAATAGAATTTGAAGGCAAGTTATAAGGAAAAAAAAAAAATACCAATTCCAAGCCATAATCTAGCGCTCTTCCACGAGTGACAGCTTTAATAAGGCCATCATATGTATGAGGCGATGGTTCTACTCCAAGCGCTTGCATCTAGAAAACTAGTAGCAATAAGTACATTAATTTGATCAGAGAAAAATAAACAAAGATTCAATAAACAAGCCTTGATATGCAATTTTCACATTAGAAGTGGCTGCTTCTCAGCTTATCAACACAAACATGAAAAAAACAAAAAAAAAACGGTGATGTGGACAGAAAAGAAGTATATTTGCAAGTAGGTAGGAAGAGAGATCTCTTAGATACGAATGATAGTTTGCATGTGATAAGTGAAGATACACTCACTTTTCACATTAGAAGTGGCTGCTTCTCAGCTTATCAGCACAAACATGAAAAAACAAAAAAAACGGTGATGTGGACAGAAAAGAAGTATATTTGCAAGTAGGTAGGAAGAGAGATCTCTTAGATACGAATGATAGTTTGCATGTGATAAGTAAATTGTGGGGATCACTCACCCATAGGGCTATAAATGAACCAAGGCACTCGATGAGCTCAAAATTGGCTCAATTAATACTCGACCATGTTTATTCAAATTAATAAATAAACAAATTTTAACATTTTTATTTTAACTCTAAGGCTAAATGAAAAAAATTTGAACATAGTCCAACTCGTTTATTATTCACGAACAAGCTCGTTTGTTGTTCAACAAGTGACTTATTAAATACTCAATATTTATATGACATTATTTAAATAAACTTTGATTAACTAGAACTTATTATAATTTAATTTTAATATGCATATAAATTTAATACAATTAATTCTTATTTTTTTTATTTCAATGAACTAGTTTATTAATACTTATTTATATTATTTGATTACAAAAAAAAACTTACTTACAATTTATATATTATTTTATTTATTTGGTATAAACTAGTTAGTTGCTAATTTAAAATTTATTAAATTATTTATTAAAATCATTTGATAAAACTTAATATAAAAATTCATGTACTCATTCGACTTTTAGCTTCTTTACTAGATTTATATGATAAATCATGCACAAATCAAAATTTTAATTTTATATGAAATATTAAGTACTCGTTGAAATTTTTAGTTTTTTTAATTAATATAAACAAGCCAAGTACGAATGAAGTATGAACATTAAAAAGTTTAAGCAAGCCAAGTATGAACATATATGTAAAAGCTCGGCTCAAGATGGAACTGAACACGAACTTGTGATTTGACCAAGCCAAGTCCAATCCATGACATAATCGACCCAACACGACACTATTACAACCCTACCCTTCACAAGCCCGTTATCATGATAAGCCCAACCCAGCTCACGAGTTAAGTTGACTTGGGTTAGTTACACCATTAATACCAGGTTACAAATATAAAACACGTTATTGTGAGTAAATGCAATAGAAAAAAAAAATTCGCTTGACCTACAATAGTGAATAAGGAGCAATTAGCTACTTTATTTTTATATTACTAGGACAAGCTTTATAAGTTCGAAAAATGTTAACAAAATTTGACAATGTGCTTAGTGGGTGACTCGTTATAAGTACAAAAATTAAAATTTATGTCAATTTGAACTAAAAGGCATGACACAATATTTTAAAAGAGAATCGATTAAGTTTATCGGCTTGTCAATTTTTTTAAGTTGAGCCCTTCCGGTTCAATAAGATAAGCATCTCCTTTTGATTGGCCTTCTTTGTTTCCACCATAATATTGCCGTTATTCATATAGTTTCCAGAATGTCTCTTTGATATGCTTATTTTTCTTGCAGTACTTACATTTCAGGTTGGTTCTGGGGGGAGACTTTTATTCTTCATTTTGGGAAGATTCAATGGCAAGTCATTTACCTTGCAATCTATGATTTTCATGGCCAATATTTAATATTTGAGAGTGTTGAGCATTACCATCCATTTCTGCTTTAGATCATATGAGAGAGAAAACTATTCTCAAATTTTGAGAATACAAACTTGATCAAATGCATAAGTAAGTCTTGCAAAAAAATCAAACATCCATTATCTTTCTACAAATTATTTGAGAATCAGAGCATCATCAGTACATTTCTTCTTGAGATTTTGTTAGTATTCGAATTATAGCCAATAGAGCTTCATTACAATGCAATATTCACTGACAGAAGAATTAAGATATTTGGCCGTTAAGAGCTTTGCTTTGGCCTCATAGATGAAAGCAGTTTGTTGAACTTTAAAGTAAGTTGGTTTGATAGCTTCTAAAATATCTTTTGCCGTTGTAAGAACATGTATAGTCAAATTATTTTGGCATGATGATAATCTGCTTCAGCTCATTGTGTAAACTTCAGGTCTTTCAAATCGGAAAAGGATAACCATGATTATAGATTTTTTTTCTTTCATTCCCAAAATGTCTTCACAATTTGAGGCTACTTCATGTAGTTTATTCCATTTGAATGATACTAGGTTTGTTGACCCTATAATTCTCCTTGTTATATCAGATTTTTCTTTTACTTCCCTTCCAAAAGTTAACATCATCAATGCTGAAAATCAAACTAAAGGAGTAGAAAAAAAATTAAGAAGATAGAAAATAAAAAGACTTTAACCTTTCGATGGTAGCATTTAGAAAAGAAGTGAATAAAAGCTTAATCTGTTCATTTCTCAAATGGGTATACATACACAAAACTAACTAAAAATTAATTTAAACTTACTAATCAAAAAGATATTAAAAATTAAAACTATAGTCCAAAATTCCTATCTTAGCTGATGAGAGGAAGGAGCAATCTATGACCCCACTTTTCATGTTAAACACATGAATCCATGACATATTTCCCTTATTTAACACATAAATCCGTAGATTCTTTAATTCATTATTTAATAATCATAATACTTTTAATATTTGGCATTGGAAGAATGGACGGAGTTTTTTTTTCTAGAGAGAAGACTCTGGCGGATGGATAGATGGTTGACAAAGATTGACAGTTAAATTTAAGGAAAGGGAGTGGGTAAGTTTTATTAGTTTAATATTTTATGGATTGGGAGGAGGGAGCTTGAAATGCAATACGAAAGATGGAAACAAAGTTGGAGGATAGATAAGTAATGAGTATTTAGGGATTAGATGTCAATAACTTCAAAACAATTAGTTATAGCAAGGCGTTGATGACACTTTGAAACAAAATTGATGATTCACCATTAATGATGATCTCTATTTTGATTTTCTTCTTTCTTCTCTCAAAGTTGCTTTTGAATAGCTATTTTCTCTTTAAATCGAATCCTTAATTTCGAGACAACTGAATTGAAATTTTATAAAGAAAAAGAGAAGAAAGAATAGTAGTTTGATGAGTGGAGAAATCCCGAGATTTAGCTTATTTGTCCCCAAGGAAGAAATGATGGAAGAGGAGGAGAAGAAGAGACAAAGGAGAAGAAAAAAAAGAGGAAAAGGAGGAGTTGCGTTCATTATTTATTCATTTTAAGATATTCCAAGTGGATAGACCCATATCGTTATTTATAGAAATATGGAATATGGATATTCTGATTAATTTATATTTTTTTAAAAGGAATAAAAAAAACAAATCGCAGAATACAAGTGAGGGCTTTCCTCCAGAATAAGACTCAAGAAAATACAGCTAGCCCCGAAAGAAAATTGAATGAAACCGGGCTATAAATAACTTAAGCAGTAAAATCAAAGAGAGGAGCCATTTGTCAGGAAGAATAAAGCATCCAGAGCATGGCCCAATGCAGCACAAAGTTCACATCAATAAAACATAAACTAGGTAAAAATTCTGTGGAGACCATCCGAGAAACAACAAAATTCAAAGCCAAATTGAATTAACCACGCACACACAAGCAGTAACAAGACTTTGAGATTGGCACAATAAAATCTGCTGCAATAGATTATCGCCATTAAGATATCAAATAAAAGCAATCCCATAAAAGAAAGCCTAACACAAAGGGAAGCATTCTAAAAATCCAGGAGAGAGAAGCTTAGAGGATTGGGTGCTTCCGTACCGCTTGAAATATTGATTTTATGCAGAAGCATCCTAAAATTTTATCCTAAACAAATACATCCATCATGAGAGTCAGTACAGCCCCTTTTTCAGAATGCATAAACCGCTATCAACATCGTCTCCCAAACTAGATTCATATAAATTAATTTATATTTAAATCTGTAGTGCATCACTTGTTACAATGACATGGTCCCTAACATAATAATAAATGACATAAATCTACAACGAAAAATGATGAAATTCTTCATGTTATAAACATAACCATAAAATATTTGCTGAATATTAGATAAAGGTTGCATAATCATCACCGATAAAGCTGACATCATTCAGTTGACATTTCACCGTCATGACTACCCATGAGTGTCTTTCGAAAAATGATGGATGCGACATGCTCGATTACTGTGTACTTCCGTATTTTTATTCATAGGTGTTAGCTGATATGTAAGGCCTTGAAAATTTATGCCATTATTTTATGTATCTTTGCAAGGGGCATTGAAAGGTCCCGCTTCAGAGGTAAGAGAAAATAGCAGCCCAATGGCATTGAAAGGTCCCACTTAAGAAGTCTTTTATGTGGCAAGCAAGCATGATTTCACAATTCCAAGTTTGCTAAGAAAAAGAAATAAAAAATCTTTTACATACCTCTAATCTAATAAAAGAGTATAACATCATAAACGAGTTAGAACTTATTTCACTGCAGAAATTAAGGCTTCTACTTTAGTTAATTGCAATTATGTATTCCGGTTGAATAACTTGAACTCGCCCTTACTACTACAGAAAGCTAATTCAAATTTTGTAGATTGTAATAAACTAACATTTTCATGTTACAAGCCCCTTTTGAACCATGAAAGTGAAACAAGAACAATGTTTGTAGATATCAACACTAAATATCTCTCTTAGGGCTATGCTTTCAACACTTAAAGAACAACACATTTTCAACATATAGTCCTATATAAAATCAAATGGAAGCGAAGATCCATGCACGAGGAGATGTTGGGATTGGGCCAATGTCATATCTTTTGATGCATAATCTACAGATGGTGTTGAAAATACCGATTTAGCAACTGTAAATACCATTCTCTTTTTATTAATTAAATTCATGGGGTGCCTCATCCATGAATAAGCTCGCGATGATTAGTAAATTACAATAGCTCAGCTGCATTAGATTTCATCCAAAAAAAAAAGTCATGTACATACTTATCACACAATTCTTATGTATTTATATATCAAACTCCTAAACTTTCATGTATAAATATGCAAGCACTCAAATATTTAACATCAGATCAAAAATAGCACTATTACTAAATTTTTAAAAATGAAATACAACTTTTAATGCATAAGTTTATAACATCAAAGTGTTATAAATATAAATATCAAAGTTTAGGTGTCAGATATGTAAGTATACAAGAATTGTGTGGAATGAATGTAAATTTTCCAAAAAAAAAAAAGTAAATAAATAAACAAATAATCCACAGAGAACTAATCAAGCAGAAATTAAATTAAGTTGTGGGGCGAGCTGTTGCTATGTGGGTATGTTGGATGGTTTGGATTAGGCACGGGGGAGGGGAAGGAGGCGGAGGGAAAAGAACATACTAAAATTCTGGCACTTGATATACGCACTAAAGCTCAAAACAGTGTTGCATTGATGATACCTGAAGGAACAAGATCTCGGCCAAATCCCATGTTCCAGATTGAGCGCAGCATTGTATCACATCATTGAATGACCATCTCAAAACAATGAAAACTGGTACAAACTCTGCTTCTTTTGGAATACTATAACCAAAATCTTTCATTTGTAAGCAATTCGTTTTATGTTTTCTCATTTCCTCTTTCTCTTCCAATGGATATTGATCGTTATTCTCAGAAGCAACGGAAGATATTTCAGAGCATATACCATTTTCCTTTGCCTCGCTAAAAAAATTGCTTCCATGCATCCCAGAGAAAACATCATCTATTGTATCAGGCACAAAGCATGCATCTGCAGTATGTGATACTTTACAAGCTGGTGGTATAGGAATATCTAACCGTGATGACTGATATCTTCCAGCAGCAGATTTTCTGAGAGATGTACAACCCTTTTTAACAAGAGAAACCATATATTGCAGTACTTTGTAGGCGGATTCAAGATCATGCAATTTTGTGAAGGACCAAATAAATTTTCGAAGAACAATAATGCTAGGGTTGTAGTGCTCGATGCAATCCTTCCATAAACCATGAACTGCAGACAAGCTATTCTGCAGAACAGAATGCTGCAATTTTCTATAAATTAGTGCTTCCATTGCAAAACTAATTATAATTTCTCCGTAAGATTAAGACAAATTATTTTAAAAACAAAGTAAGACTAACATTTATATTTTGGTGAAAAAGAAAGTTCAATGACAGATTGAACAATATCCTCCTATAAAGGGTAATCTCATTTGAGGATAAAGAACCACAAAAGTTTCACTAAGGATGATTGAACAATATCCTCCTATAAAGGGTAATCTCATTGGAGGATAAAGAACCACAAAAGTTTCACTAAGGATGGCACATTTTGAAGTTCAAAGAAACAAAAAATAAATAAACTGGCAACAAATGGATTATGGTAAGAATGCCGCAGAAATCAAGCCACTTAAAATATGAATTTCTCAAAATAATCCCGCAGTTGCGTGAATGCTAAGCACGAAAATACTTTGCCTAAATTATCATATGAATTGCTTGGATATGCTCTTAGCCTCCTAAAACTCGAGCAAAGCCTAAGAGCTGTCGGAACATGATAGGCAAGAATTGCCCGAAATTTTCTATATTTTCCTCTTGGTACAAGATTCAATAAAAATTCACGGCCACCACAAAACGCCTGTAGATACAACATCTGCTTAACAGTAGGAAACGTGTATGGTGAGCTTGAGTTTATTTAAAGAACCTTTTCAACTGTAACACAAGAATCATGCTAATTATTTGGAATTGGATTATGAAATACCAAAACATTGTTAGCTTAAAAAGAAGAGAATATTCCTAAGCGAGTTAGAGTAGATCATATAATTATACTTGAATGGCAATGCTACGACCTAATTTGATGGCTTCTTTGAGATTATGGGAGAGAGATTTGACGGTTAAAATACATGAGATTCAAAGAAGATCCACATTGGCAATCCAATGCAAAGATTTTGTTTTTCATTAAACATTTGACCATGTTTCATGCTACTTTATTATCATGTCAATTCTAATATAAATGGTACAAAATTTAATAGTGTTGCCGAGATGACTTCTTAGATGAAACGTACACATGAATGTTTTAAAATTTCTAATAGAATGAAATATCACTGTTGAATTATGTTGACCTAGAAGCAAAGTAAAGCATATGCAAATAGATTAATATAATACAAAACTATAATAATCCACCAAGTTACAACGATATCCAAGTTACAACCAAACAATAGAAAAACCAAATATCATTGTTGAATTGGAATAGATAATTACAACCAACAAATGAAAATAAGAAATAGCAACAAACACGACACACAAACTCAAACTACGGTTAGATCTAGGGGTGGTGGTAATCGGCTAGGGTTGGAAAGGCACGGGATGTTGGAAGGTACGGACAGCAAACAAGCAGCGTAGATCAACGTGGAATGGCTGTCCTGGGTGATGGCAGCACGAAGGAAGGTAGCAGCTGCAAGGGAGATGCAGTTAGCAGCATGGGCAGCAGTAGGGGCTCCTGTCCCGGGGGGTGGCAGCAAGCTGGAGGGGTAGGGAAGGCTAGAAGCTGCAGAAAACAGTAGAAACTTGTTGTTTTGGGCGGTGACAACAAGGGTGGAGGCTCGAAACTCCTGGAAAACAGCAATCCCTATCTATTCAAGGAGACAGCAGCAAGATAGGGTGATGAGGAGTGAAGCGGAAAGAATGGGGAAGGTTAGAGGAAGGATAATAACCACCTCAAAAGCGACATGAAGCCCGAGCACCGCTTGGACTCTATGATATAGCCCTAGAAGAAAAAACAGAGACATCGTGGCTTTCTCGAACACATGACAGCATATATTTAGGAAAGAACTGGAATGAAAGGAAGGATAAAAGTAAACATGCCGAAAATCGAAAAGAAATAAAAAAAAACGGCTTTTGATTCAGTTTTGCCCCGCTCATGCGATCCGGCCATCAAGCCTCACGAGCAAGGGATCAAGAGACCCTGCGCTCCATCATTAGTCTACCGTAGTTGGTGCAAGTTCGACCTCATCTATCGAAGCTTCTGACTCATCCTAATATGGCTTCAGATTGGCCACGTTGAAGTTAGCGGGATAGTCGTAACCTCCTGAGATTGGAAAGCCTTCAACTCCATTCCAGAAGCACCTGGATTCCACTGTCCGATCCACCATCTCCCAAAACACCTGAGAAAGGTTCTCGAACAGCGAGTAACCATATCTTTCTGTCTAGCCACTTGTGGTTACTCTGCAGAACTGAACTAAAACATCGTGCCAAGTGTACTCCAAAAACACCTCAAGGTTCGTTCATTCCACTACTGAACCTCTCCTAACGATGGCAGCCCTAACGATAAGCTATCAGTCATAATATATTTAAACTCTCTCGATGTTGGTTGTCCAATGTATAAAATAAGCTATTCTGTCTCACTACACTATATCATCGGTTCATCGCCAAAGTTGATCCCACTAGCACCTCTCCGTCGAGCACCTGTAACCTCAAACTCCTCGGAAGGTATGAGAACTATAGGCTTTACATCCTTTGAGAATGAGTACGTGTTCTTGAATCTATCATGTTAAATCCTGCAAGCAAACTTCTACAGTTTGTGATAGGCATTCATGGGCATTACGTCATACCAAATATAATCCTGTAGCTGGCTCCCAATAGAAACTCTATGAGACATCTCCTATCATAGTTGACCCTGTTCTTTTTCAACCACGTCAAGGAATAGGACTGGAAAGGTCTCCGAGTAGTGTAACTCAATTTTTCCACCATTTGTGTTAATGTTCCATTCTTACTATTACCTCCATTGATGATAAGGTTGAATATTTTTTCCTTCACAGTGCAACTCGTATGAAAGATATTGTGACAAAGTCGTTGTTGCTCCCTTGTGTACTCACTCTATAGGACTTGTCAAACCACGAGCATCTCTCCCTCATCCGCTGGAAGCTAGTACACCTCACCCTGCTCTTTAGCTACATCTGCATTGCTCACTTCCTCCATTGCACCTTGATGGGTAAATGAAATAACTCTGCTTTTAGTGAAACTAAAAGCGATGTGTCCATATCTATGGCACTTGAAGCATTTTAGGGCTAGAACTGTGTTGGGTGTGCTACTTTTTTCGGGCTTCTTCTCACTCTAATCGGCTTTGTCATTCTGACCAGTCTTTACAACATGTTCTTGGCAATGCCTCCAGCTATGAGTGACTGCCTGAATAGAAGTGGGTTCAAGTTCTGTTTTTGCTATCTCTCCACCTTCAGAACCAAAATCTAAAAATCACCCAATGACCAATAAAGTTGTAGCTGGACCACATTGTCGATGGAGGACTTCAAGCTTCCAAGTATCTGCCTATTGTGTGCTTATATAGCTATATGAGCTCACATTTCAGCTTAAGTTACTCAAATTTTGTCATGAACTCCTCCACTAACAACTCCTCGTGATGTAAGTGATGTAGCCTCAAGAACATGTTTTGGTCGTAGTCTGAGAGTAGATATATTTTCTGCATGTCCTTCATCTTCTCCCATGTAGCGATTTAGTTATGAACTTTTGTGTCTCTCTCTTCAAGTTCTCCCACCACAAAGACGCACTTCTCTTCAACTTTACAGCAACAAGTTTCACTTATTTGTCAGTTGGCACCTCCTTGTTTTCAAAGAACCTCTCGACAATCTGTACTCACTCAATAAAGTCATCCAAATTCATTCTCCCCTTGAAATTCAGAAGGTCTACCTTAACTCCAAGCTCTCCTTGTCCTTCAAAAGACACTTCATCCCTCGACCTCCTCCGATACTGAATTCCAAAGTGATGTGGCCTACCTTCCTTTCACTGGAATCATACCTACGAAAGGGATTCAGGTGTTCCCCCCTCTCCTCTTCGAATCACGCTGCCACAATCAACAGAGACCTCTTCCTCAATCCTCCTGATTTCAACAAGCCGTTGTTAAAGATGGCAGATTTCCCACTGTATCTCTTCCATGGTAAATTCCTGAATAGTGTTCAACACTTGTCTTCTTGGTACCATGGTTAGATGTTGGGTTTGAGGGGTGAAAGGGGGCGTATGACTGTGGTCGAAAGTGGGAGAAAAAAAAACTAGGGGGTTGAATTGCAAAATCAGCAAAAGGAAAGATTTTTTGGTGGAGATTGAGTTAGGTATTGGAACAATTTTGGTAACCATGGGATAGGGTTGGGGTTAGACTAGCTTTAACAAACCTTTGTCGACCCATTAGCTTATGTGCCATAATTTATAAAATCATTGCTAAGGTCATTGTTAACCATCTCAAAGGTAAGTTCCCTTCTATCATTTATATGGAACAAGGAGCCTTTATCCATCATAGATCTACTTCGCAGAATTGTCTTGTTGCACAAGAGATTTTCAACAAATTAAAAAATTCCACAGCTGCTTCGCGCCTTATGGCAATCAAGATCGACATGGTACTCTCTGTATTTTGCTTGAAGCATGGGGTTTTCTAGAAAAATTCAAAACTCCAATTCGCTCGTGTGTGGAATCACCAAAATTCTCAATACTTGTTAATGGAAAACAAACACCTTGGATCGAAGTTGCTTACAGTTTTAAAGGCTGCCCCTTATCTCTGTACCTCTTCATTATTTGTTCCGAGCTCCTTTCTGCGGCCCTTTCTCAAAGAGCACAACACATAGGCATCTAGTTGGCCAACAGCAACATACGCATTTGACATCTCCTCTATGCTGACGACATTATTTTATTTTCTGAAGCTAATATGCAAGCAACAAAAACTTTTACGAATTTTTGCAGGACTATTGCAACTGGTCGGGCCAAAGAATTAACACTGCCATATCTATCGTCAACTTTAGCAAAGCAACGAAATTGTGGAGGAAACAGAAAAATGCTAGATTCCTTCAATTCAAAAAGGTGGAAGAGCTAAAATACTTGGGGATTAAACTCACTTTACGAAAACTTCACAAATCTTATTTTAGCAACCTGCTTCAAAATGTTTCCTATAGGCTCAATGCTTGGGGATTAAGGCACTTATCTCTTGCCGAGCATGTTTACTTTGATCAATTCATCTCTACTTCCTACACCCATGTATGTCCTCGCCCACATGGAGGTTCCCACTAGCATCCTTGAGAAGATTGAAAGGAAATGCAGACAGTTTCTTAGGTCTAAATCTATGAATCTACTTTACATTATATTGCTTGGGACTTGCCATCCTCCCAGCCTAGGTGACCTCGTTTCTCATGCATACAAAACCTGGAGAGGCCCACTTCGTGCCATGCTAGCCTGGAATCTTCTTAATAACAAGAATTCACTTCATGTCTTAATCTAAGCAATACATGTGACTGATGTTTGGACCCGTAACTTTAAAAGGAACACTTCCACAATATGGCAAATATTATGTGATGGCGCAGCTACCCTCCAACCGGTTTCCTGCCAGAAGATCTATAATGGAAATTCTGTTCATGCCTTGGATCACGCTTGGATTCAAAATAGTCCTTTGTCTAAATGGCCTTGTCCTTTTAACCTGGAAATACGTGATGGGTTTCGAGTTCTCAATTCATTTGCAATTGAACCTGGAAACATATGAAATCAAAGAAGCTTTTGGTGAGGAACCTTCGCAGATTATCACCCAGCTCCCCCATCCATACCGAGCTCCAAGAGGACTGGCTCGAACTCAACAAAATTGATACAGGGAAAACACTCACAGCAATCTCTTACGAAGCCAATTTCTCTATTAATGGCCCAGACGTGAGCTGGATCAAAAAGCTCTGCTTCCATCCCCGTGAAAAATTGTTCTGGTGGAGATTAATGATGGATGCTATTCCTACACGTGTTTGGTTAGCAAAGTGTGGCCTTGCCGAAACCACAAACTGCCCTTGGGGTTGTGCCACTGATGATGACAGAGATCAAATTACCGCCCATTGCCTGCTTGTAAACCGGATTTTTGACATTTTCAGAAGCTGTAGTTTTTCTCCAACACGGCTTGTGAGCTATTCTGATCCATCCAAGCTCTTAGTAAAATCCAAAGATACACAATCCACCATTGCTGGAGAGTGCAGAATGCCAAAGTACATGAAAGAAACCATGGGTCTCCCACGACCATCGCTGCTACGGCCCTCAAGGCACTCACCAAGACAGATTGTTTTCCTTTCCAGAGGCAACGGGATATTAGCCAATCTTCCCGGTTGGTCTCTCCTTTCTCCTGGCATCCTCCCCTCGAGGAAGGATTCCATTTAGTGTGGATGGCGCGATCCTCCCGTCCAGCCTTGTCGGGGCGAAAGTCATTATCCGTGATGAGCAAGGAATCAGTTTCAGAGCAGCGGGTCAGCACTTTCAGTACTGGGACAGTGCCCAGGTGGAACTCAAAACTATTGCATTTATGCATACCATTTGCGAATCGTGGATGTTTGAAGGAAAAGGGGTCATTATTGAAGGTGATAATCTGAATATTATCCATTTTTTGGAAGCTTTCATTGAAAAGAAAGATTGGCAGGCCGACCGCAGCATGATCTAGATCTGACTTTCCTCTCCAACTTCTGTCAGGTTCTTTTTACATGCCCCCAGAAATTATAACAAAGCCGCTCATTTTTTGTGCTAAACATGCTCTTACATGTACTTTCATTTTGATGCATGTCGAAGAGGATAAAGAACTTTCCTCTATACTTGTAGATGACAGAGATTTTTTTTTGCACCATATATGCATCCATGCATTGTTTTGTAACATTTTTTTTTATAAATAAAAATGCACAACTTACAAGGATATCAACCCCTCTAAAGGCACCATATAAACTTACAAGGATATCAACCCCTCTAAAGGCACCATTCAGAAAAGGAAAGGTAAAGGCACCCCTCTAAAGGCACCATTCACAACTTGCAAGAAATCTCATGTATTGGTTATGCCCATTCAGAAAAGGAAAGGAAAAGGAGAATCCTAGCAAACATGTTCTCATAACCATAAATTGTAACTAATTGATTCAAAAGATGAACAATGTATCCAAATAAAAATCACCAATAGAAAAGCAACAAAAACAACAACAACAATAACAAAATATTTATCCCACTAAGTTGGGTCGACTACATGAATCATTTTTCTCCATTGTGTCCTATTTAGTGTCATATTTTCATTAAACTCTAATAAATTAAGATCATTTTTTATACAATAAGCCCGAGTCATCCTAGGTCAACCTCAGTCTTTCTTAACATAAGTCGAACCTAACACATCTACTCTTCTAATCGGATAATCATATGGTCGACGATTAAAGTGACCAAACTATCTAAGACGACTCTCTAATTTTGTTCGTCACTGGAGCTACACCAACCCTATCACGGATATAATCATTTCGCATTTTATCTCTAAGTGTAAACCCCCTTATCCACTTAATCATTCTAATCTCAGCAATACTTAACTTAGTTTTAAGCTTCTCTTTTAAAGGCCAACATTCAACACCATAGAGCATTGCAGATTGTTAGTTGAAGCCCGATCCTTGCTTCCGCCTGCTCCCGCGCACGCGTGAAGCGACTTCGAGCGTCGCTTCTCCAATTTCGCGAATCAGCGCATTCCCGCGAAGTGCCCGCTCCAGTCCCTGTTACCGATCGCCAAAATTCACAACCGCGACCCTGCGGTTTCGCTAACTGCTCCCGCCTCCAGGTTCGCGAAATGACGCCGCACATGTCTCCTTTAAGTTGCGAACAGAAGAGGAAAAAAATTAAGAGTCACGGTTTTTGGTGTTCTTCGGATTTCCTCGAGACAGAGAAAGAGAAGTGCAAGAAGTAATTCCTTGCGGCAAAAGAAAGAAGAAAGAAGAAGAAGAAGATTGTTCTCCATTGGTTTCTTCTTGGTGGCTTGTGGCAGAAAAGAAATTAAGTTTATTTCTCTTGTAAGTTTATCTTCTCCGGTGTATCTCGGTGTACAGTTTCTTCGGTGTATCTCGGTGTAAAGAGAGAACAACAAAGAGAGAAAAAGAGATAGCAATGAAGTGAGAGATTCCTCTTGTAAGTCGAGACGATCGACTGGTGTAAATTCTTCAAGTAGTAAAATCATATGTAACTCTGTGGACGTAGGCAATTTGTCGAACTACGTAAATTTGTGTGTTTCGTTGTGTTACTGTTTTATGGTGTGAATTTTTCTCGTTCTATTTTTCGCTCAAAGATTGTACTCCTATTATATATATATATATATATACACACACACACACCACAACAACTGATATATCTATCTCCCAACAACTGGTATCAGAGCTTTGTTCGGATATGAGGAAAAATGGTGACTGCAGATGAAGTGAAGGTTTCAGGGATCGAAAAATTTGATGGCACATATTTTGGTTATTGGAGGAAGCAGATAGAGTACTACCTCTATGGGAAAAAACTTTATCTTCCATTATTAGGGAAAAGACCTGAAATGATGGATGAAGCTGAATGATTATTCGATTGACCCTATCGAGGTCTGTTGCACACAACGTCGTCAAGGAGAGAACGACTACAGATCTCATGAAAGTTATCAGGTATGTATGAAAAACCATCAGCGAATAACAAGGTGTACTTGATGAAGAAGTTATTCAATTTGAAGATGACGGAACGTGTTTTTGTTGCTCAACACCTGAATGATTTCAATACTATCACAAATCAATTATCGTCTGTTGAAATTGATTTTGATGATGAGATACGTGCGCTGATATTATTGGCATCGTTGTCAAATAGTTGGGAAGTCATGAGAATGATAGTTAGTGGTTCTGCAGGTAAATCTAAACTGAAATGTGATGATATTTGTGATTTGATTTTGGCTGAAGATGTGCGCAGGAAAGATTCTGTTGAGATCTCAAATACAAGTTCGACACTGAATATTAATTTCAAGGGGAGATAACAGGACATGAACTTAACTAGAGGATTTAGAGGGAGATCAAAATCAAAGTCTAGTTAGCAGACAACCTATTGGAATTGTGGTAAGGCTGACCACATAAAGAGGAACAGCATAACAGCATGAATCCCAAGAAGATGGAGAATGATAGCGCAAATGTGGTATCTGATGAAGAGAGAGATCAAAATCAAAGTCTAGTTGATAGTTCTATTGATGATGGAAGTGAAGAGGAGAGTGGGCCTGAGTCACCCATTGCTATTGTTCCACAGATAGATAGTGGACAACTACTGAGCAATGAAGAAATCTTATTAGATGAATGTTCGAGGAGGGTGGGTCCGGGGCACCCAATCCTATTGTTCTACAGACAGATGATGGAGAACCACAGAGCAATTAAGAAATCTTGCAAGATGAAAGTTCGAGCAAGTGGGAGCTGACAGAACTTCCACCTGGGAAGAAGACATTTCACAACAAGTTGGTGTACTAGGTGAAGACTGAGCTTGATTCCTCTTGTAAATCGAGACAATCGACTTGTGTAAATTCCTCAATAGTAAAATCCTCTGCAACTCCGTGAAAGCAGGCAATTTGCTGAACCACTTCGTATTTCGCTGTGTTACTGTTTTCTGGTGTGAATTTTTCTGGTTCTTATTTTCACTTCAAAGATCATTCTCTTATTGTATTTATATATATAAATATATAAGATCTAGTTGTTGTGGTGTGTATATATATATATATATATATATACACCACAACAACTAATATATTTATCTCCTAACAGCAGATCTCACTACCATCTTATAAAATTTTCCTTTCAGTCAAAGAGGTATTTTTCTATCACACAATAGGCCCGAAGCATTCCTCCACTTCAACCAACCAACTTGAATTCTACTAATAACGCCCCATCAATATCACCGTCACTTTGAACAATACACCTGAGATATTACACCTTTTAATAATCTGATCACCCATTGTTACATTTTTGTCGCTAGAGCTACTACTACTAAAATTACATTTCATGGGTTCAGTTTTAGTTCTAATCAAACAAAGGCCTTTAGACTCCAAGGTAGACTTCCATAATTCAAGTTTTTCATGAGCTTTTCTCGTCTTGTCCATCATCAAACCTCTCAATAAACAATAAAAATCATATGTAGATCCTCCTTATCATCTCTAAACTTCTCCATCAAACCTCTCAATAAACAATAAAAATCATATGTAGATCCTCCTTATCATCTCTAAACTTCTCCATCAAACCTCTCAATAAACAATAAAAATCATATGTAGATCCTCCTTATCATCTCTAAACTTCTCCATCAAACCTCTCAATAAACAATAAAAATCATATGTAGATCCTCCTTATCATCTCTAAACTTCTCCATCAAACCTCTCAATAAACAATAAAAATCATATGTAGATCCTCCTTATCATCTCTAAACTTCTACATCAAACCTCTCAATAAATGTATAGCTTCCATAGTAGACCTGTCCGGCATAAATCCAAATTGATTATGAGAAATCTTTGTCATACGACTTAATCTATGTTCAATTATCGTCACCCATAATTTTAAAGTATGACACATCAACTTAATTCCTCAATAATTGGCACATTCCTGTGCATCCCCTTATTCTTAAAAATAAGGACCAAAATACTCTTCCTCCACTCCTCAGACATCATTTTAGTTTTCAAAATAATATTAGAGAGTTTAGTAAGCCATGAAACTCCAAAAAAACCTAAATATTTCCACATTTCAATTGGGATATCATCAGGTCCAACAAACTTTGCACCCTTTGTTTTCTTTAAAGCCTCATCAACTTCTTTTTTACTAATGCATCCGTAAAAATGAAATATTTTATTATTATTAACGATATTAAAATCACTAAAAAAATTATCTATCTAAAAAATAAAGGAAAATGTCAACCAGATTTGAATAGAAAGAATAGAATATCAAGTAAAAAGAATTCAAGGTAATGCTGAAATAAATCACATACATAGCATCAACCCAGAAAGAGTTTTTACACGAATAAATCAACATAAAAAACAAGTGATTAACTTAATCAGAGCTAAACTTTATGGATGAAACAAGTAGAATTAGTCCGGTAATAATTTATCAAACAGAAAAGCATATCATGCTCTAATTCATGAATTTAATATGGACATCAGTTTTCTAAGGCTTGGCATAATCAGTTCTTCCGCATGTCAGTAAATGTGTAGTTCGGTGCAAACCTTAAGAAGCTCCCAATAGGTTATCTCAGACCTTCCCATTAGTTGGTTGTCCATTAGTTCCAAGCAGCGAACAACATCAATCATACTTTGTTTAAAAATACATTCCCTTAGAACAATATTGTATAAAGGTAGACCAATGTGGTAATTATCACTTTCCTCTAGAGACTTTATCCATTCAAATGCCTGAATTGAGAAAGAAATAAAAACTAAGTACACCGTTGCAAAGAGGATACTTCCATTTTGTTTATAAAATTATGAGGCAATCATGAAAAAAGTAATCACAAGGATGGTACACACATTAAATCTTCAGATTAAAAAAAATCACTTAATGAAAGATCGATTGATATTCAAGTGTTGAGTCTATTTTGAGGGTGAATATAACTGATGTTTTCTCAAAAAAGTAAATGAAAGAAAACAAAAAATCAAGAAATGTGTCATGAAAAACTTCAAGCACTTGTGTCAGGAAAAACAACAGAGAATTATAACTATTCCAGTAAATCTATAAAATCCCAGAAAATTGCTGTAAAAAACCCTGACGTAATTCTGATATGAAACTTTAAAATCAATGACCAAATCTCATTCATTAGCACAGTAAGTATCAATAACCATAGTTAATACAACTGAAGCCCTCTGATCAACACTTCGGAAGTAACACCTGTAAGCCTTTGTCAACCGCCACAACTAAAATACTAACATATTAATTCAACAACAAGAAGCACCCAAATGTTCTTCTGACATCTAGCGATTGAGATTGTAGCAGAAAATTATTTTTTCCTTAATCTTTCCTTGAAAGAGAATCTAAGCCAAAAGATGAGAGAAAAAGAGAAAGAAATGAATAAAGGGAGAAAACTGGAGAGAAAAGATGAAAAAAGTGGTTTGGCAATGCTAAGGGAAGAGATGAAAGCTAAAGAGCAACCATTAAGTTTATTTCATTCATCAAATCATAATGATACCACATAAGGTACCTTTGCATAGACTAAGGTTAATGTAGAATGTTTTGCATATAGGTTTCATAATGAACATTTAATAAAAAATGCATAATAACCAATGCCCTCAAATTTGCAGGTAACAAAACCTTGATCCTCAAAAAACTACTCATTATCATTTTATGAAAATAAAAAAGCATGAAGATATCTATCCAAAGGAAATTTTAATGACCGCCTTTAAGAAATTCAAAATAAAAAATAGCCACGCAAAAGAATTAAAATCATATACTTGGTGAAACCCAAATTCTATCAAATTTGGCAAAATCGATTGCAAGAGCAGACCAAGAACAAAATAAGGAAAAAGAAAAATGGAAATAAACCAGAAGCAAGCCTTAAAACAAGGAAATAACTTTTCTTATAACCCTTCAAATCTCTCACTTGATAAAAAATTGAAGTCCTAAAAACAGAATAAATACTAGGTAGAAATCAATATTTCTGCATTCATCATTTCTTTATTAATAATAAAAAATCCTTATAAAATTCTCTCATAAATCAATCAAAGTAGCCACAAATTTGCACATGGCTACTACCAACAACAACAACAAGCCCTTATCCCACTAAGTGCAGTTGGCTGCATGAATCATTTTTTTTCCATTATGTCCTATTGTGTGTCATATTTTCATTTAATTCTAATAAATTAAGACAATTTTTTTACTCAACATGCACAAGTCATTTTAGGCAAACCTCTAACTTTCTTAACATAAGTCGAATCTAAAACATCTACTATTCTAACCGGATCATCAGATGGTCGACGTTTAATGTGACCAAACCCTCTAAGACGACTCTCTCAAATCTTGTCTGCCACTGGAATTATACCAACCCTTTCACGGATACATTCGTTTCGCATTTAGTCTCTAAGAGTCAAGCCACTCATCAACCTAAGCATTCTCATTTCACCAACATTTAACTTAGTTTTCTTTTTTTTTTTGTGCTATTTCACCAACATTTAACTTAGTTTTCTTTTTTTTTTTGTGCTTTTTTTTTTATAATCCAACATTCTGCGCAATAAAACATGGCAAGTCTCACCACCATCTTATAAAATTTTCCTTCAAGTCAAGAGTAATTTTCTATGACACATTAGATCTGATGCATTCCTCCACTTCAACCACTCAAATTGAATTCTAATAATAACATCCGCATCTAAATCACCGTCACTTTAAAAAATAGACCCGAGATATCTAAAACGCTCACTCCTTCTAATGATTTGATCACCCATTGTTACAACTATGCCACTAGAACTACTACTACAAAAATTACATTCCATGTATTCAATTTTAGATTTGCTCGAACGAAGGCCCTTAGACTCTAATGTAGGCCTTAAAAATTCAAGTTTATCCTGAACTCTTTCTCTAGTCTTATCCACAGGAAGAATTTCATCGGCAACAAGCATACACCAAGATACATCCTCTTGTAAATGTCCACTTGTAAATGTCCAGTAAGTTCCAGTAAGTGCATTCATAACTAAAACAAAAAGATATGGGCTTTAAGCATAACCCTGATGTAAACCAACTGAAATAGAAAATTACTTGGTCAATCCTCCTCCTCTTCGAACAAAAGCAGCAACACTAGCATACATACCTTTAATGACTTTAATATAAGTCACATCAACACATTTATCATCTAGAACTCTCCAAAGAACTTCTCTTGGAACCTTTTCGTACGCTTTTTCTAAATCAATAAAAATCATATGTAGATCCTCCTAGCTCTCTTTGTACTTCTCCATCAAACCTCTCAATAAATGTATAGATTCCATAGTATACTTTGCCCGATATAATCCAAGCTAATTATGAGAAATCTTTGTATCTCCTCTTAAACTTATTTTCAATGACTATAATTTTAATGTATGACACATTAACTTAATACCTCTATAATTTTCGTACTCTTGTGCATCCTCTTTATTCTTAAAAATAGTGATCAAACTATTTTGTTTCCACTCATCAAGCATAGCTACTAGTAAATAGACAAATTCCAATGACAAAGGAGAATTAACAGAATGATATCGGAGTTTAACAAAACACCAAATTCAAACAAATATTATAACTAAACTAAAATAGAAAATTACAACTTAGCAATAGGAAATATGAAACTGCAATAAATGACAACACAAAGTCAACTATAGTTGAATCTAGAATTGGTAATGGTGGTCGACGGGGGCTTGAAAGGTAGAAGCAAGGCCAGGAAGGAGGGACGGCGGTTGCGACAATGGGAAACTATAGAAAAAATAGCAAAGGTTGTTTTGGGCAGTTGCAACAAGTAAACATAATGCGAAGAAAACTACAGTGAGCAATGTGGGAAATATGGGAAAGGATAGGAGAAAAAATAATCACCATCTTAGAAGCAAGATACAGTCAGAGCATCACTAAGACTCTTGGATACACCCCTAGAAGGAAAAACATAGACACTGATGGTTGTCTCAAGCAAACATAAGACAAAAATTGATCCTAATACATCATGAAAGCAAATTTATAATAATAAAATAACTATGAGTGGGTCCAAAGATCCGGCCAACACTCCACAGCAAGGAAAACTTGGACAGAGCAAATCTAGCTCCACTCGCTTTCAAACACAGTGAATGTTATGTCTGCTTTCAAACGCCAGGCGTCATGGAGTAATGTTGCTAATAGCAACAACAACAACAACAACAAAGCATTGATCACACTTAAGTGGGGTCGGCTACATGAATCCTTTTTCTCCACTGCGTCCTATTGAGCGTCATATTTTCATTTAATTCTAATAAATTAAGATCATATTTTATACAATATGCACAAGTCTTTTTAGGTCTACTTCTGCCTTTCTTAACATAAGACGAATCTAAAACATCTACTCTCCTAATCGGATCATCAGATGGTCGACGCTTAATGTGAACAAGCCATCTAATACAAATTTCTCTAATTTTGTCCATCACAGAAGCTACACCAACCCTACCATGGATATATTCATTTCCATTTTGGTCTCTAAGTGTAAAGCCACTCATCCACCTAATCATTCTCATCTCGGCAACACTTAACTTAGTATTTTAGTATTATGCTTCTCTTTTAAAGGCCAACATTCAGCGCCATGGAGCATTGCAGGTCTCACCACCGTTTTATAAAATTTTCCTTTCAATTTAAGCGGTACTTTTTTATCACACAAAGACTTCAACCAACCAACTTGAATGCTACCATTAACATCCACATCTCCATCCATCCACGCTTTGAACAACAGACTCGAGATATTTAAATCATTCACAGATTTTAATAATTTGATCACCCAAAGTTACACTTTTGTCACTAGAGCTACTACTACTAAAATTACATTCCATGTATTTAGTTTTAGTTCTACTCAAATGAAGAACTTTAGACTCCAATGTAGACCTCCAGAATTCAAGTATTCCAAAGGTTTTTTCTCTCATCTTATCCACAAGAAGGATATCATAAGCAAAAAAAGCATACACCAATCATCAGCAAGGATATCAGTAGCAAAAAGCATACACCAAGGTACATCCTCGTGTAGATGTTCAGTGAGACCATCCATAACTAAAGCAAAAAGATATAGGCTTAGAGCCACAACTAAAGAAAAAGATGTAATCCAACTGAAATAGGAAACTACTTGGTCAATCCTCCTCCAGTTCGAACACAAGTAACAACTCTAGTATACATATGACTTGAATATAAGTCATATCAACACCTTTCTACTCAAGAACTCTCCAAAGGATATCCATGGAGACCTTATCGTAAGCTTTTTCTAAATCAATAAAAATCAAATGTGGATTCTCAAAATCAAATGTAGTAGATTCTCCTTATTATCTCTGGACTTCTCCATCAAACCTCTCAATAAATGTATAGCTTCCATAGTAGACCTGCCCGGCATAAATCCAAATTGATTATGAGAAATCTTTATGATACTCTTAACTTATGTTCAATTACCCTCTCCCATAATTTTAAAGTATGACATATCAACATAATTTATCTATAATTTGCACATTCTTGTGCATTCCCTTTATTCTTAAAAATAGGGATATTTATATTGTTCCTCCAATCCTCAGGCATCTTCTTAGCTTTTAAAATAATATTAAAGGGTTTAGTAAGCCAGGAAACTCCCAAATCTTCTAAATATTTTCATACTTCAATTGAGATATCATCAGGACCCACAAACTTTCCACACTTGATTTTCATTAAAGCCTCCTCAACTTTTTTTTATTAATGTGACGATAAAAATGTAACATTTTATTATTATTAACGTTATTAAGATCACTAAGATCGACCGTATTTTCAGAAATTTCATTATAAGTTTATCAAAATAACTCACCCACCTATGTTAAATATCTTTTTCTAAAAAAAATCTTTTTTCATTTTCATCTTTAATACACTTTACTTGATTAAATTTTTACTTTTATTTTCTCTTTCTTTGGCTGGTTTAAACATATATTTTTTCACCCTCCTTAGTATATAATCTATTATAAAGATCATTAAAAGCTGAATTTTTAGCGTCACAGATTGTTCTTTTAAACTCCTTGTGGGACGTTTGATATTTTTCTCAGTTCTTTAAATTTTTACATTTAAATCAATTTCTATAATATAAATTCTTATATTTTATTTTTTCTTACATATTATTATTTCACCACAAATCATTTTTATTTAAAGAAAATTTTTCTTTTGATTCTCCAAAGACATCTTTTGCTATTTGTTTAATAGTGTTTGTTACTTTATCCCACATAGCATTTGCTTCAACATGAACATCCCAAATTTTGAAATCTTGAATTTTACTCATAAAAATAATTTTAGTTGTCTTTTAGATTCCCCCATCTAATTTTACGATGATGAGTCATAGTATTTTTTATTTTACAACTCTTTATCTTAAAATTTAGAACTAATAAACGATGTTGGATACTTAAATCCTCCCTTGGAATGACCTTACAATCTTTACAATGTCGACGATCTCAATGATGAGTCATGCTGCATATAGCAATAGCAAAAAATTTCAAAGCCTCAAAAGGCCCAAATGTACATAGCAGAAAAAAGAAGAAACACAGCCATTTGCAACAGTAACTATAGCGTAAAGTGTATGTACTTTGACTATATTAATGAAATATCATAATTAATATTGTGGTGAGCAATGCTTTTCAATAGAATCAAGGATATTTTATTAATATAAGCAAGCTAGCAAAGCTTAATCACAATTATTTGAAACTACTTACAAAACTTGTCTTTCAACAACCATAAATGTAGCACACAAAAGTTTTAAATGTAACAACCCTCATATACTTTTATAATGTAGAAGGGATATCTTTTCACTTAGTGACGCAGGGATCCCGCGGGATGTTCCACCTACATGTCTGGACCGAACCGATCCAAATCTTTCCTTGCTTTGGAGTGCGGCCAGCCCTTTGGCCAAATGCATCTAATTATCTTATTATTATAAATTTCCTTTCATGGGAGTCTAAGGTCAGTTTTGTCATGTGTTTGTCCTGAAAAACTATTGACATCACTATTTTCCCATCTAGGGACGTATTCAAAGGTTGAGTGGTCTAATGTGGTGATTATCCTCTCCCCTACCCTTCCCGTCCTTCCCACTTTGCTCCCCGTTACCCACCCTTACTGCAGGTGCCCCCATAACAGTCATCCTTTGATGATTTTCTTTTGGTTTTCCTCTTCCTAGTCGCTCTTCCCTCCCTCGGTCTCCCCGCATCACTCCCAACCAAACCTTACTCACTGTAGTAGCTCTATACTGCCTCCGTGCAGCCTTGCTGCTGCTCGAACCGCCCACCCTACTTGTTACAACCCTGGGAGAGCAAGTCATTGTTGTCTTCCACTATTTCCCGTCACTGTCCAGCCGCCCCTTCTTTCTTGACGTTGTCCGAACAGCAAGCAGTTATCGTTACCCCACCATACCCGCCACTTGCTCCACTTCCCCATCTTGCAACCGCCCTTCCACACCCCAAGCAGCCAACACCACCACCTTAGATTCACCCTAGTCACGTGTTTCGTGTCCTGTCAGTTGCAATTTCATATTTTCATATGTTTGGTTGTAAGTTTCTATTTAATTTCAATAATAATATTGGTTTGTTACATTATTGTTAGTTAATTCAAGTATCATTTGATATCACAGCTAGGTTAACCCCAGTCCTATCTTAGGGCTATCAAAATCCACAAATATCGAACCCAATCTCCACCCAAAAAACTCCACCCCCTTGCTGAATTTTCAATTCAGACACCAAAATTTTTCTGTCCCCATCCTAAATCAACCTTGTACACCCTCTCATTTTCCAAACATAAACTCCAACCATACCACCAAGAAGACAATTGTCGAAAACCTGATCAAGAGGGAATGCCACAGTGCCACTTATGAGAAATATTCAAAGATATATTCTAAAAATTTCTATAAAAAATATGCAGTGAAAAATCCTCCAACTACAACACAAACTTGTCGTCTTTGAGAGAAGACAATCTGAAAAACTCACCCGTAGCCACAACGGCCACTCGCCTTGTCAAAGAAATGAAGTCGTTCCCTTCACTAGGTAAATTCCAGGGATGAAGGATCACTACCCCAAGAATTTGAGTCCTCTCCTAATTATCCTATTATTATATATTTTCTTTTCGTGGAAATATGGGTTTAGTTTTTGTGGTACGTTTGTTCGGGACAGCTACTAGCGTCTTTGTTTTCCAGTCTAAGAGTGTATCCCATTGTTGAGTGGTGCCCCGGCTCTATCTCGCTCACGAAGTTGTGATTTTCCTTCCCCTTCCCCTTCGCCTTCCCCTTCCCCTTCGCCTTACCCTTCCCCATCCTTCCCACATCACTTCCTGTCGCCACCCTTGTTGCACGCACCCCCAAAACTGTTGTCCTTGTAGTTTTCACTGCAGTTTTCCCCTTTCCCAGCCACTATTCCCTTTTTCGTCCTCCCTGCATCACTCCCAACCAACTGTTCCTCGTTGCAGCGGCCCGTATCGCATCCATGAAGCCTCCTTGTTGTTCCAACAGCTCTCCCTATTTGCTGCAACCCCGGGACAGCAAGTCAGCGCTGTCTTCAACTGTTTCCCGCTGCGCTCCCGCCGCCCCTTCCTACTTTTTGTTGCCAGGACAGCAAGCAACTGTTGTTTCCTCGCCACTTGCACCACTCCCATCTTGCCAGCGCCCTTCCACGCCCCTAACAGCAACCACCACCTTAGCTTCACCCTAGTGGCGTGTTTTGTGTTGTGTCTCTTTCAATTTCACAATTTTATTTGTTTGATTGTAAGTTTCTATTTGATTTCAGTAATAATATTTAGAGTATATAAATGGGAACCAACAACTTATATTAGCCATTTAGATTGTGAATTTTATAGGCACAACCTCTATAGCGTGGAAAAGAGGCGTGGGAAACAATCAAACAAAGGAAAAAATAACTTAATGAGTTAGTTATCATTGAGGGATATAAAAAGAATAAAGTCGGTGTGTAATGGAATTCATGTGGACCTCATATGTACGATATAAATCCAGTAATAAACATTTGGATTGAGCTTAAAAAATGGAAAATTAAAATGAAGACAGTAAAAGAAATGCAAATATCTATAAGCATTGCCAATTATTTCAGGATACAATTAATTACCATAAACATAAATGAGATGAGCCTTATCAATATTTGCAAAGTACTAACTTTATTAAATCATCCATCACCTCCTTAAAGTACCCTCCTTTACTGAAAGCTTGGATAATGCATAAATAAGATTTCTTCCTCATAGCTATTTCATTTTTCGCCATTACTTTCCATGCCTCCAAAACAAACTGCAAACAAATATAATTTTTGTTTAATGAGAGAAAAATAAAGGTCACTTTTAAAAATTTAACATCGACCAAAATTATAATTTATCTAAAATTCATTAATGTCATTTGCAGATGGTTATTAATAGAAAGCCGATCTAGTAAATGTTGATGAGGAAATGCACAAGAATGAAGGATAACTACATAGATGAATAAAAAATAACCATGATGGATTTCATTCCCCTAAGTAGCAATTTGGTTGAAATATTCTGTAAAATGGAAATAACAAATATATGTTCAGCGTGCAATTTCATCAAACTCTACCAAAACTTGTACAAACACAATCCATTTCAAGGAATTCTAGCAGAGTAGACCATCATACACGTGAAATGCCATTGAACTTTAAATATAGACTGTGCAAAAACCAGAGAGTCCAATTTTTTCTTTCAGCATGATAAAGAGCTTTGCCTGATAAATTAATATCAAATTGCACATCTTATTAAACGATCTAGTTTACTGGGCAAATTTAGCGTCCTCATTAACTAAAATTATATAAAAAAAAAGATTGATGTCAGGTATTTAACTGTAAACAAGCTACCAATCCGCCTCATTAATCCAATTTGTTTTATGATTCATACATGAACGTTAGCTCTTCAAAATAAAAAAGCATTATTAACAAGTTATTTCAAAGAAAATTGTCCAGTAAAAGGTAATGGAAAAGGGCACTTAATGCATACAATCTATTCAAAAAATTATAAAGTGAAAACACATATATACTCTTGGCAATCAGCAAACCCACCAGTGGATCTGGAGTTCGTGCACAATATTCCAATATATAATCAAAATCCTCAGCATTTGAAGATTCATTCATACAACAAAGATCAACGAACATCTCCTGAGCTCTGTTTCTCTGGCCCAAACGAAGTGCATTAATAATTTTAATCTGTTCACCCTGAGTTCCTGAGTATTTTGACCTTTGAAATGAGCGGAAATCTGCATTATGAAAGGAGCAAAGTTTCAACCCTTAACTGAATAATAAAAAATACAAATAGGTCAGGTCCATTGCTCCAATGTGCTCCTCTAATGTGTAAGGCTGTTCAGGAATACTGTAATTGGTCAAACTGCAAATTTCTGTAAAAGGTAAGTTAAATTTGTCATAGTCCCAAGTGAAGACTTGGATATCAGTTTCAATAAGTAACATGCAAGATTGTTACTTTTCAGTTAAAGCCATAAAGTAAAAGAAAAGGAAAGCAGATTTTAACAAACCCCATAAATCAGAAAAAGCTTGAGATGACTGCACCCTTGCACAAACATTCTTCTGCACCTAAAAAGGTCTCAAATAACAGGCTCTCTAAGAAAGAACAATAGAAAGAAACCCTAAAAAAACCAAGATATTGGCTTACTATTTCATTGCCCTTTGAAATTTTAGCAGAATCCTTGTGCCTTTGGCGAGAAGCCCTTAATCTGATGAGAAACATAACAAATTAGAAAAATGTCTATTTCTTTCAGGAAAGTATTCATCACTAAGTCCACTCACAAATATCTATGCATCTTCTGGAGCCTCCAAGAGGAAATCGAAGGAGTCCAAACGTGAAAAATCAAAGGATTTGATGTTGATCGGGCTCAGAATGGTTCTCAAATCTCAGATCCTTCTCCTTTCGGATTGAGTGTGGGCTCATGTTATTTTCTCATATGCCTGTAAAGCTTATCCTCTTTGAAAATGACCAGCTACTAAGGCAACAAAACTCCTCCTGCACCTAGGGTGAAGCTGTAACAGACGAATATGGTTATATATGGATGTAGAAGGAATTCTCCCAAGCATTCTCGTACCAAAACATTAAAGCCTAAAGTAGAAGAAGGAATAATACCTGTTTCAATGCAAATATGAAATTATGGCATATCCAATGTAAGGTTCAAAACACAACCAAAAGTTTAAAGATAAAAGCAAGCAATCACAAAAAATTCTCAAAAGGTTTTATAAATCTTTCAAGGTTATGAAAACAGAGAAAAGCAACTTTAAAATCAAGGAACTAAAACCAGGTCTATATAACTTAAATATTAATAATTCTTAACTAGCGAAATTTGATACGAACCGACCTCAAAATTGGCACGATTTTTCATAAAAATTAGAGCAAACATAGTATTTCTTCAATAAATCAAACAACTCAACACGAAAACAAAGATAAACACCTGCAATTCGAGAAGTAGGTGGTCTCTCCCACTTCCTACAATTCGAGAGGTAGGAAATCTCTCCCAAAGCCTAGACCTAAAGGCTTCCAACTCAATCTCATACATAAAAACTAACATTATATATAATAAGCATATTTGTATCTAATAATAATAATAATTAAAAACTAAATTGTCCTTAGGCGTACAAAAGACAAATTTACCCTCAGGTTAGGCACCCTCGTAACAATACTTCCCCCCCAGACACATTGCCCTCAAGGAGGGAGAAAATGAGTGTTCCTCCTCCCCCACAGCTGGAAATATTTCTTCATTATTTGATTCCTCGTCCTGCACTATGAGAACTTGTAATCTTATATCCTTGCAACGATGTCATGGGATAAACTTTTCATCACATCCAAAATATAACCCTTAGCTCGCTTCTCCCGAATCTGTCTCTATAAGGCGCTTGAGTGATGCTCTCGGTCGTGATCCATTATTCGAGTCTCGTGCAGCCTCCCTCTGGACTTCCACAGTCTAAACTTTTGGCATCATCGTGGTTGCAACAATTCCGTATGACGCTTCATCTATGTTGCTCCTGTTGACTTTCTTTATCTGGTTATTGTCTTCCACCATATGGGCTAGCTCCATCATCTCCCTTAATCACAGCGGTTTTAGTAGTCAGTGTTGCCCATATGTCGAGCTTTAAGTGCTTCATGAAATTCCCCTCCTCCTTCAGAAATCCCCCACAGTCGTCCTGAAAATAGTTCAAATCTTTCTCAATACTCTATGATCTTCCCCTCCTGAGTCAAGGCAGATAATTGCTCGTGTAGGTTTCCTTCCCAAACGGCTCAGAAATATTCAAACAAACAATTATTAAACTCATCCAACGAACGAAATGGGTATCAAGCTTCCCTCCCCTGAACCCAATCTAAGGCTTTCCCCTCCAAAAAAAATCATGCCGCCATGAGTTTCTCCTACCCATCTAACTCATTCACTGCGAAATATTGTTCCGACAAATACACCAACCCATGTGTGTATTCCCCCTCGAAGATCGACATCTTCAATTTCTTAACTCTAATATCTCTTCCCTAACTTCCTCACCCATGTGTGTATTCCCCCTCAAAGATCGACATCTCCAATTTCTTAACTCTAATATCTCTACCCTAACTTCCTCTTCCTCCATTGCTTCACCCATGTATTGAGGGTAAAAATCCTTCATTCAATCGTAGTCATATCCCCTCCCTGCTTCTCTCCCTTCTTCTTCGTGCTCCTCCATACCTCTGGCATAATCTCTTCTCCATGTTTTGGCCCAACCGCCTCCATCAGAAATCTCAAATCCACCCCTAATCAGAGCCTTGGGAGGGGGTTCATGGTGGTGGATGTTTTCCTCCTCATGTTCCTCATGTTCGATCTATTTTCCCTTTGATCTTGCCATGGATTCTCCAGTTAACATTTGGTTAGGATTTGCAAATTCAACAGTCGACGGGGTCTTGGATTGCATCTCAATAAGCTTCTTTATCATATGTCGAATTTCCCTCATGTTCTTGAATCGGTCCTCCATTCTTTTTTCCATTGAAGAAAACATATCATCTATGGCGGCAAACCTTTCTTCCATCCCCGATCTGATTTGATTAATCTCTTCTTCTAATTTCTTATCCAAATCATTTATTTTTTTAGTTGTCATTGTCTACTGGGGCCTGCTTGATTTCGGGTCAGGTCGCTGACTTCTAGTATCAAAATTAGGGCACACCCGATTCTGTCGCAGCCTTCCCCACTAGTTCTGATTGAGATTGTATCACAGATCGACCATATCGCAGGTCCAATCAAGAAAGTGCGGGCTGACAGATGTTCCCAACCAGTTTTCCCTTTTTCTGTAAGTCACAAGCCCGTCGTTGCCTTCTTCTGTAAGCCGCAAGCCCATCATTGCCTTCCCCGCAAGCAATGATCGTGACTCTATCGCTTGGTTTCGGTCCTCTGTATGATAATCCCTAGCGCAGTGTCCCAAACCCGTCTCCTTGCACGCGATCCTTCGACAATCCTTTGTGTCCACTTGCACGCGACTGTAAGCAGGTTTTAAATCTAAATAAGCCGTGATTCTTCCCAGTTAGCTCCAATCGCTAATGTTTGGTGAGGTGAAGTCACGAAACCCTTATATTTAGTCGCTGCTTTTCCCGCAAGCTTAAATCGCGACTGAATGACAATCTCGAGCACACTTTCTCATAAATCTTGCTCTAATACCAATTTGATACAATCTGATCTCAAAATTGGCATGTTTTTTCAAAAAAATTAGGGCAAACACAATATTTTTTTAGTATATCAAACAACTCAACAAGAAAACAAAGATAAACAACTACAATTCAAGAGGTAGGCGGTCTCTCCCAATTTCTACAACTCCAAAACCTAAACCTAAAGACTCAAAACTCAATCTCATGCATAAAAACTAACCCTAAACATAATAAGCAAAAATAATAATAATAATAATAATAATAATAATAATAATAATAAAAGACTAAATTGCCCTTAGGCATACAAAAGAAAAATTTGTCCTTAGATTAAGCGCCCTCGTAACAAAATCGAACAAATTGTTTTAATAAACTGTCCAAACTCTATGCAAGGTACTTCAAATGGAAACAGTATTTAATATATTCTACAAAATAAAATTGATTCTTGATACTACAATCATTAACATATTTTATCTCAGTGTTGAAGCCAGTATGAGCTTAACAAAAGCCAAAAGTTAAATCAACAGAGTATAAGAATGAGTATGTATATTAAAGAAAATTATATAGATTAAAGTGGAAATTCAAGCTTCAACTAAATTTTGGTGATGCATCATCCGGGATCATGATGCCATACTTGATACTTTACTAGCTATTCTAGTAAACAATACTTCTGCCACAAAGCTAGCCTTACTTCAACTTCTTGAGTCTACAAGACCGAACATAAACTTAAGCCAATATATATGTTATTTAACTTAAAAAAAAATCACAGTTATTGTTGCAAATAGCATAATAATAACTTAGTTGAATGTTATGGGCATTAAAGGGTCGTACATAAGAAATAAAGAGCATCATTAGATATGAAGATTCTAAACGAACTAGTCAAAAATAACATTTTCATAATAATCATCAAAAGAAAGCATCCATAAATGCTCTCTAGCGATTTGATGCATTAACTTCCTAAATGCATACATAAAAATTCTCTAAAAACAATTCAAAGTGTTTCAATTTTTCTTAAATTAAGGCTGCACAAAGCCATAGAATAGAATCTCTTTTCAATGCAAGTAATCTTATATGTGAACTAGTTGAATACAATGCTTGCTTGTTAAGAGAATAGAAGAGAAATACTGTGAACAAAAAAATATGGAACAAAACTTTGCTACATATCATTTCATGCATTTTAAACGCCGTGGCACAGAAGCATTACAATGATGCAAGTAAAACAACCTAAGCAACAAATCTTATATAGACATGAGAAAATTAAGTTTTCTAAAAGCATTTATAAACAAGTAGATCAAATGGAACATAAACAATGTTTGAAAAGAACATTAAAAAGCTGAGAAACTGTAGAACAAAGAGAAATATGCCACAAATTCTTGTGGAGAAAGCCATTCCTTCAGCCACAATATTGTTTTACATTCTTTTTTTTGTAGTTCATTAATGTCAAATTCGTGTGTTGCATAAAAAGCGCAAATATGTGTGCTCAACACAATTACTTTGCACATCGAATGAACATCAACAAAAGAATAAAACTAAAATAGGTAATGTATACTAAAGGGGCGGCTTATAAGGGAGAACTTATAAAGTCCGCTAACTAACAAACACCATAAAGATGGTATAAAAACATAGCTTTTTAAGGTGTATTTCATTGATATTATAGCAAAGCAGCATACCGCCAGTAAGGCGGTGTGCACTAGTAATATAGTGGCACCCAAACCACCTTAAAAGCAATCACGAAAAACAAGCAGCTCGAGCTACACATGTTTGATCTTTGCAAGCCCTAGCAGCACTTACCTAGACCATGTTGACATGGGGCACATGAGCCTAGCATCACTAGCCTAAGTCGAGTGAACCAAGCAATACACTAGGCTATGTTGGACTTACTTGTGCACCCAATAGTATTAGCCTAGTCCAAGTTCCTGCCAAATCTTGTCTATGCCATATCTAAAGGATTAGTTGTCATTTATTACCAAATCAAGGCCCAAGAAATATTTTATCCATCAAAAACTGGTCGAGCCAAGCAATATTTAGGTGATTTTAAACTCGTGTTGTAAGAATGAATAGTATAAGATTAGTTGCCCTAACCTTATACCTCCTCAATCTGGACATATAGTAGTCAATTTAAGCTAGAGACATCCCATATAACTAAGCTTTGGCCAAATGTAAGAAAATATAAAATTGGATCAAGTAAAACCTCCAAGTTATTAATCACAAAAAATGTTTAGTATTGATGTCCTGTGAGTGATTGCGGGTAAGAAAACTCAAATTCAAACATAGTCTTTAAATATTCACAATCCAATCTTTTTCAATACTTACAATGCGAATAGAACCATCTTGGCTTATGACTTATTTAAGTTAGATATGTCTGAAGGAGTCCATAAACCATTACTGAATATACAAAAAAGACTAAAGAAGAAAGAGACAGACATGAAGTGCGAATGGGCTCTTTACGCAAAGACCGTAGAGAATTTTTTACTTGTAGAGCAAATGGCGCTCGGTGAACAAGCGGAGAAGTTCTACGACCGGTTACCGCCTGCGGCGTACGATTTACATGAAGTGCGAATGGGCTCTTTACGCAAAGACCGAAGAGAATTTTTTACTTGTAGAGCAAATGGCGCCCGTTGAACAAGCGGAGAAGTTCTACGACCGGGTACCGCCTGCGGCGTACGATTTACCTGTGAATCACCAAAGCAAAGATCACCTCCCAAGCTGCAAACTGCAAAGGAGTGAGAAACGCCCTCTATGACACCGTTGAACCGGGTTGGAGACAGAAAAGTAATCGCGGCGGTGACGACTCGAGAGTATTCCTCAGGCACAGTCGTCAGGCGCCACCCTAGCATCCGAAGGCGTTTTGCTGATGGCGTACCAAAGGTTCGTGTTTATGAGTAGTGCATTGGATTCAGAGGTGGCGGAAAAAAATTTCTCCCGTGCTTTGGGGGAAAGGAGAGAGTTCGAAGGGGCTGCCGTTAGCATGATTTGAACGCGATTTAAGCAGGATTTAACCTAATTCCTGCTACTGGTCCAGTCAAATCCTTCTCCCGTTCCTCGGTTTAGGGTTCGCAGCAAGCTGCGAGGGAGTGGGAGGATAGGAAGATTTAAGTACCGATTTTTATGTATTTTCATATATATCAAACTTTACAAATACAATTATAATTTTTTTTCTAATGTGAAGTAAACAATTTGGATGATATAAATATAAAATATAAAAAAATAGAAATTTGAGGTATTCATATATAGGAATTGAATGGTAGGTAAATAAGTACTCTAATTTAATTTGATGGCATTATAATATTGAGAGATTTACAAACAGAAGACCTCAAAATTGGCTATTTACACATTGAGCACCCTAAAATTGCTGAATGCCGCGCCTTTAAAACATTAAAAAACTACAATAGCCATCCATCAATTCCTATTATATAAATTAATTAATTATAATAATTAATGTAATCATTTTTTTTAACCTATAGATAGCCTCCTGTATGTACTCTATGGGGGTAATAATAAGATAAAATCATTTTTTTATTGCTTTCCCTTTTTATTCTTCTCTTTCTTTTTCTCTATTTTCACATTACCCTTCTTCTTCCTCATAGCAAGAATTTTAAGCTTTCACGATATCAAAGCCATTTTAATTTTAAGCCTCACGGCTATGTTGTTCTCATCATGGAGGACTCAAGCACCTCGGCCCTGAACACCGACCTAGCTTTGTTGAACATCTAAGTTGATACCTCCATTTATTGAATTCCTTGTATCAAACATTCGTACCATCGTGAATCTCTTTCCACAGAGAACTATAATTTATGAAGGTCTCGAGTTATAAAGATTATCAAAGCTAGTGGACTATTTGGATTCTCGTATGGCTCAATCTCTTGCCCTCTCATTACCGCACCATATCCAAAGTGTGCTTAAGTCTAACCCAACTTTCAATACATGGATGCTTCTTGATGAGCATCTTGTCCCTATTTTTCTCTCCACTATCTCGATTGTCATTCTTCCCTATGTTGTGAATCTCGAATTAGATATTCGGTTCACTGAAAAAATGACTCCAAGCCACCAATCATTTCTGCGTTATCTAGCACAAGAATGAATTGTTTAATGTCTCCATGAAGAATTACTCTATGACACAGTACCTCACTTAGATCAAGACCATTGTTGATAATAATTTCATTGCAGACTTTATAGTTTATCAATAAGACATTATTCTCTATATCAGGGCTTACCCTCTACTTATCAGGTCTTCAAAACCTCAATCTCAACAAATCTTTCTCCCACCATTTTAGAAGACTTACAATCGTTACTTGCTAGTGAGGAGATCAATATATCTACTGATTTTTTTTTTGAAGAATCAATCAAAAACAAATTTGATCTTCAAGCCATCGGAGGATGCGGGAAGAATACTTCTCAGCCAAATCCTTGCAACAACCGGTGTTACAAAAAACGGTCTAATGATCAAGCCACTCCATCCAACTTCCAACCCAAACTAGGACAAGTTCCTACTTGCCAAATATGCGATAAGAAAGGACATCTTGCTTCCAACTGCTAGTATAGATCTAATTTGAGCTTTCAGGTCCCAAAATTGTAGAAGAATGAACCCTTACTTTCAAAACTTCTGATGTTAATTTGTACCTTGACTTAGGAAATAAAATACTTCTTACGTCTGATCTTGATGAACTATAACAGTTCGCACTATATAATGGTGTAGATCAAGTGTTAGTTTATAATGATGTATATGTTCCCATCCATAATTTCGAGAAAGACTTGTTTCTCAGCCCAATCACATGCATTCTCTTTTCAAACATATTTCATATTATGCATGTTTCACATAACCTTCTTTCTATTTCTCAATTAGATAACCACTGTTCCATTTCTTTAGACTCTTAAGATCAGCATCAGGGATGAATTTGTTAAAGACATCATAATGTAAGGGTTGTGTCAAAAGAATCTATGTCCTGTAATATCTTCAACTCACACTCTTCTTGGTGTCTCCTCACATTCGGATCTTTAGCATTGAAGACTGAGACATGCAAACTCATATTCCATGGTTATTATTTCTCGGAAGCAAACTCAACTTTTAATTTCTAGCAATTTGTTTTTTTTGTAAATCTTGTATTACTATTAAGCATCGTAGTTTTATACTTTTACTTTCAAATAATCAAACTTATAAATCTTTGAATTAATTTGGGGTCCCTCCTTTCATTTTTCATTTAACGGATACAAATAGTACGTGCTTTTTACTGATGATTATTCTCAGTATTCTTGGTTATACCCTATGACATACAAAACTAAAGCTTTCCATATTTTATTAAATTTAAACAAAGTGTTGCACTTCAAATCAACACTCGTATAAAAATATGAATAACATATGGTGGTGGTGAGTTCAAGAATCATTTATTTACACAATATCTTAGCAATCATTACATCATTCATCAAACCTCTTGCCCCTTACTCCTCAACATCATGGTCTTGTTGAATGCAACCATATGCACTTTCTTGATACTACTTGTGCCTTTTTTGTCGTCTCAAACCTTCCTCCATCCTTTTAGTTTTAGACTGCTTTCATAGCTATATACTTAATAAATCGTACGCCCTTCACCACAACTCATAATAAATCACCCCATCAAATGTTGCATAACACTATCTTGACTATTCACATCTTCCATGAAATTTACATCTTCCATAGGACGACACTATCTCGAACTATTCACTCACAACATCTCCATTATTCACATCTTCCTATCCCAGACTATTCAAATCTTCTAATCAAATTTACATTCATACCTGTCAGATGTGTGCACCATTCATTGGAGGTACAACAACAAAAGTGTGTCGGCCCTAGGCTCTGATGTGTTCGCTCAGGCACAGGTACGCCCATGGAGCGGTATGAGTATGTAATCTTTCTCAGGAATTGGGTGCGGCTGAGCAAGGTCAAAATTCATTTATTTCCTCTTTTTGCTCCTCAATGTTCTTTTTTTGCTCTCTCTAAGTTGCTTAATCCATTGTAACATGTAGACACAACAAAATACATTCCACAAGTGTAATATTATCATAGATATGCAATAAAATATGAATTTAAATAAGAGAAGATCTCATATATTTCTTCTACATCACACATGACTCCTACCGTCGGTTTTTCTTTATGACAATTAGGTTGCCACCACTTCTTCATCATTTTATGTTACTTCATTTGTAATTGTCTCGTGCCACTTGTGGAATATCAATTACAGCCATTCAATGGATGATAAAGTCATGTATAACCTAATAAGCAAAGTGAAATTATATCAACTAGGCCAGACCCTTTGATTTTTTTCCTTATGAATTTTTCACATAAAAACTCTGATTGTCTGCTCTCTCAACCTTTTTTATCTATGTGCATCAGATCTTTCGAAAATATTAAGAGGTTAATACACTACTTTACCACCATGAATTTACCCGCACACAACAATAGGGTACTTGAAATGTTGTTTAAATTTTCCAATTAAATATCATTTGGAAGATGATTTAAAAGAATGTAACGCTTCATTTGATTTTCAATACACGCCTGTTTTTGTGATTGACAAACTTAGCCAATAAGGAACGTTTATGATTTATACTGAGAAAATGAACTGAACAATATTCTTTCGAAAAGACTAGTAATAAATCTTAAAATACATTGCGCAATTTTGAAAGGTTAATGTTACAATCATTCCGAAGATTTCCATTCATCAAGTTTTCTCTTTATTTTAGTTAAAATCAGTTTTATATATATATATATTTTA
>NW_018164489.1:563427-572398 GCF_001263595.1 Phalaenopsis equestris
AATATATATATATATAATCCTGAATTTAATAAATCTAGTTACTTAATTACTTTTCAGTTATACATTAAATTCTAAATTTACTAAATTTCACTATGGGAAAGAATATGTAAAATATGATACACATCTAGTGTGGCACACCCGGCTGAAGAAAAATAAAAAAAAAACAGCTTTAAAGTCCTAGTCAATTATTCTCCATGACTCTGAGTCTCGCCAATGAGAAAAATTTGCGTACGTAAGACGAATGCAGAGCTGAGTACGTCGGAGGTTATTCAAAGGGTATTGAGGGGTTATAGATATGTTACACCCTCTGTAACATTTCTGTAACCTACCTATAACCCGCAATACCCTCTGAATAACCTTCGACGTACATAGCTCTGCGTACGTCTTACGTACACAAATTTTTCTCCCTTCCGATAAAGACCTCTAACGCTCCTGTGATTATTAAAATATATAATTTGTTAGAGGATGGGAAATTTTATTTGGTTGGAGTGAATATTAAAATAATATAATTTGTTTTTTTTTTTTATTTTTTATGAAACAGTGGGAGAGGAACATCTCCTAAAATTCTTTCTCAAGAGCTATAAGTTTTAAGGATTTCGGATCACGGCTCAATTTTCCGGCAATGAATATAATTTTTGAAAGAAAAATGATCAGCATCATTTTTTTTTCAAATGAAGCCTAAGATGACTGGAACATCAAGCAATGACACAACAATTGGATTCTCTGCTATCAATAATTAATGTGACTCAAGAAGGCTGAAGATCATAATTAATGTGACTCAAGAAGGCTGAAGATCATTACTTTGTCATAGAAATGGTTGTTGCCGAGGCGACGAAGTTCAGTTTTCTCGGCCTAACTATCTCCCTCTTTCACCTGAAGTGCTTCCTCACCATCCCTCTATCTCTGCCCAATTGATTACTTTGTCATAGAAATGGTTGTTGCCGAGGCGAAGAAGTTCAGTTTTCTCAGCCTAACTATCTTCCTCACCATCCCTCTATCTCTGCCCAATTATGTAAATTTCTTTCTCAAAGCCACCAACCTTCAACATGACGTTTTCATTCAATTATATTAAATATTTGATTTAAATTAAGTTATAAGAATATATGACCTTTGTAAGTTATAAAATGTTTTTATAAAGATGAACTTAATTTATTAGAATAAAATGAAAATACGACAGCCAATAGAACACAATTAAAGAAAAAAGATTCATGTAACCGGGCTCACTTAGTGGGATAAAGGTTTGTTGTTGTTGTTATATAAAAGTTAGATCCTTTTGACTCCAAAATGTTTTGAAAGGTTTGGCTCAATATTTCCTTGTTGTCGATTCCCAAATATGGCATTTCGACATATTGCTGTAGAGATTCGTTCATGGGATAAAGATTAGAGGTTTCTCCTTATTTGAATACAATAATCTCATAAAGAGAATGCCAAACAAAGAAAATGAGAATGGGAGAATAAATGTTTTTTTTTTTTTTTTTTTTTTTTTTTTTGAAAATTGGCGGTCTAGCCCAAATTTTATTTCACAGAAAAAATCAAATTACGAAGATCAAATATTTGACATCACAAAGAATCACAGTCAATCAACATATGATTGACAAACATAATAAAACAACTGCAAATGAAGAATACTCCATGCTCAAAATAAGAAAAAAACCATATAACACACATAAACACAACTAGATGCTAACAAAAAGCAAACCCGAGAAAGCCCACTATGCAAAACTAAGGCTACTAAAAAAAGTACATAACAACAAAATCTTATTTATCAACAAAAAATAGAAACACAACTTCTAATGCAAATGAAGTTAATTTTCAGCAATCTCTCAAAGCACAAAGTAATCAAAATCAACAAAAACAAATATAACTAGAGAATCCGCCAAAATGATGAACAGGATGGAAAAAATAACTAATAATTTTAAGAAGAATGAAAGAGATTAGCACAAAATTTTCTTCATAATTCAAATGACTCTATCCAAGAATTTCAAATCATAGCTGCAACAATTGTAAAGAGAAATGATATCCACCCCTTAAAGCAAGTCAAAAGCTTGCACAATATGAAAACCAACAAAACTTCAGAGGAAAATAAAACCATAACCAACTAAATATACTTATAGCTAAGAGAAAAACAATGGCTGAACTAATTTGAAAAGAAAATATATTATCATAGCTCTAAAAACTAGCAACAAATCAACCTCTTTCAAAGCAATCTAATCCAAAAGTCCCCAAAGCATCCAAACACTATCCCATAAAGAGAGCATAAAAAACATCACAAAAATAGTCACAAAAATAAAATATTCAGAGAAAAAATTCCTTTAGCTCGTCCAAACCTGCATTAAATGAAAAAGTCTGAACTTCATATGAAAAAAGAAAAATTGCAACTGAGAAATACTCCAAATAGAAGAAGATCATCAACAACAACTCCCAACCACAAAATTAGCCCAAAGAGGCTCCACAAAGCCAACAAATTTCAAACAAACCAATAACCTAGCTAAAGAATATTAAATATTATAAAGTTCTTTTAAAGAAAGAGGAATATATTTCTTAAATTTCATCTTCGACTCTTAAAATTAATAGTCTCATAAATTTCTTGAGCAAGAATAGTAGAAGAGAAAGAATTCCTGAAAATCCTTCAATTTCTTTCCTTACATAAGAAAAATGAAGTAACATATACCATCAAAAGAAAGAACCTATTTAAGATAAATGAAGTGGAAAAATCAACATGAGAAACAACTTGTAAGAATTTATAGCTCACAAGAAAAAAATTGCTCTGGGGAATACATCTCCTTAACACAACATGTGTAAGAACATATTCAAAAAGAGATGTTTATGGATTTCAATCTCAACAACATAAAACACACAACTTTTATTATCCAAAATCACTTTAAAAGGCGGTTGGTGCCTTATAACATCAAAAAGTGGGCGAGCTGTGAAGTGAAAATGTTCATTCTTAAAGTTTTTTATCTACTTGATAGGAGAGTTGCTTAATCTATCATAACAAAAAGATTATTATCAACAACCATGAGTTGTGTCGTTCAAGAGATCTTTGTAGACCCGAAGATTGATTATTATTTTAAGTTGCATTTGGTACTGTTTGTTTATTAATTTTTACTTTACATTTTTGTGTCTTTCAAATTTTATTGAGTTGGTAAGTTTTATCTTGTTTAACTTTCATTTGATTTTTATATGACCTGATTTTTAATAGGATTTTCTTTAATTAATTTGATCTTTGTTTTAGGATGATGCAGTGAAGATCTCATGGTTTTGTCTTCTAAATTTTTTAGTTTGTAGACTTCCCGAGTAACCGTAGAAATTCTTGTTAGCAACCATGAGTTATCTCATCAAGGATTTTCCTGCAGACTAGGAATTAATTAAGTTTTAATCAAGTTTAAGTATTAGTGATTTTTAGGATTTACTTTAAATTTTAGTTACTTTCATATTGTAGTTTGCTTTGGCACTTAATTAGCTTTCCATTTTATAGCTCATCATTAGCCTAAGAAGTATTTATGAAACAATTTATGTTTATGAATAAAAAATATGATGAGTGAGTTTTTTTTTTTCTAGTAGCACCTATTGTTTAAAATTTGATTTATGTGGTTGATAAAAAATAATGATGATGAATAATATAAGAATTATATATGGAATAACTTTAATTTTTGTTGAATTCTTTTCTAAATAGTCCAAACAGGCAAAAGAGCATCAACCTCATTTTTTTTTTGAAATTTTATATAAAAATATGAAGTCTCAATTATAATATAGTTAATTTTTATGCAGGCCACCAAAATCTGTTGGTTGAAAGCTTATATTTTCAATATAGAGCTGGACAAGTAAATATATAGAAATTGACAAAAAATGAGTCTTTCTTTTAAATAAAAATTATGAAATAATATAAGTCAAGTTTGCCCTTTCAATTAAGCACCACAAATGATAAGGAAAATTTATTATATGCGAATTAGCGGCATGTGGATTGTGTATATTTTATGATGTATTGAAGATGTAATTAGGTAATTGAGGGTGTACTCACCTGACCCTCAATACATCAAATCATCCTCAATACACCCTAAAATATACAGAATATACATTTAAGTTAGTTGCATGCAACATTCTCTCCAGAACAAGACAATAATAGACTGTGACAAAAAAATGTGTTTTCATATATACATCAGAGTATTGATCCCGATTTTCTATACATACATATATATATATATATATATATGTCAAATATCTAAATTTTTATTTTATATTTTTTTTGCATTTATGTCAGTCAAATCCTTCATATCATATAAAAATGAGCAACTCTCCATGCAAAGGGAAGATGGCGTGTGTGCAGAATTTGAAATTTACGTGTTCGGGGCAGCTTATAAGTGCGGGCGTAGTTTTCAAAACGACGCCGTACCGTTTGGTTCGTGTGTTTCGCCAGCTTATCCGAAACAACATTTGAGTTTTTACACTAAAAGCAGGTCGCGGGTCGACCCCCGCGGGCCGCGTTTCAGGATAAGCAGCTTATTCTGAAACGCACAAGCTGCCCCAAACGGACTTCTAGATGCATAGGAATCAAGTGATCTGATCCTTAAATAAAGAAATAAATAAACAAACAAACTTCAAAGTCAAAGTCTATTGTTCCGCCCATCACTCCCCAGTCAACTAAGCCAGCTAATGCTTCTCTAACCAAAGGCAAAAACGTCAAACTTGACCTACAAAGTAGTCCCTCTCCTCTTAACATATATCATAAATCAGAAGCCATGGCAGAGCTACATGTCCTCAATAGAAAAATGGCTAAAAAACAGCATGTCTTCCTCACCGTCTCCCTCCTCCTCCTGTGCTTCTTCCCCATGCCCTCCTACTCTGCTCCATTCTGTATACTTCTATCTTTCTCCAAGCCACCGCCCTTCATCTTCATGTCTTTATTCAATTCTACTGCACACTTAATTAAGTTATTTACGTATTTTATCGTTTTATGATCTCGTGCAGGCTTTGTAAGGTTCGGCTGCAACATTAATAACGGAGGCCGGAGGCTGCCGTATTACCCCCCACCGCCGGTTGGAAACAGGCGGATTAGCCAGCACGATCCTAGAGCTCCGCCTGTTGGTGACAATTCTGCTCCACCTTCCCCAAGCACAATATTATAAAGAGAGCCACGCTGATACAAGGAGATTGACTAGGCTGACAAATAAAGCTAATTTGATCTTGCTGTATTTAATGAATTCCCAACAACTTTCTTATTGTATTAAAAGATTGTTTTTTTCTCAGAAGCAGTCTACCTTGCTTCGCCTGCTTGCTAATTAGTCATAGAGCCTTAAAAGCCCACTAAGCAATGGTAGACAAGTTAACAATATTAGTCGTCTCCGTATTATGAACGAGCTGACTACTTATGCACGCTGGAATACTAAAATTGCTTATGTTTAATGAATGTCCGACCGCTTAATTTCATAATTGCATCTAAAGATATCTTTCTCTCATGGGCAATATTCCACCTTTGTGACTTCTTCTTGCTCATCGTCTGAACTCAAAAGTAGCTTATTAACCAATGATATTAAAAAAGATCAAAGATTAATTGCCTCCAAATTATTAACAAATTAATCAATTACACTTGGTGGTATCTTAAGATGGTGTTTGGCTGCATCTAAAATTTATGTTAAATACAAATTTAACAAATTCATAATCTCTTGCGATCAATGGAGAAATAAATCCGTCTCATATTCGAATTTGCGGAATCAACTTTGGAAAATTTGAAGTAAACAAAGTTTTGAATTTAGGTGTTTAGTTGGATTTAAGTTAAATCTAAAACTAAGTGCCCGTCTGGCGTAGCTTATAGGGTGCGGCGGCGTTGTGAAAACGCTGCCTTCCCGTTTGAATATCGCGATAGGTGTAAATTTTTGGTGTTGTGGCGTTTTAATATCATGATTTCCTTCATGGCTTCACAAGCCAGACACTCCCCCGTCTCGCGTATGATTTTTGCGATTAGGAAATAATTTTTGTGGTGCCCTTCGCAGATCTCCCTCGTCCTCGCCCTGAATCGCAGATCTCCCTCGCCTCGCCCTTTCCAAAAGAATTGCAGATCTCCCTCGCCTCTTCCTTGCCTCGCTCTTTCCAGAAGAATCGCAGGTCTCCCTCGCCCTCGCCCTTTCCAAGAGAATCGATCCTCCTTGCTCATTCGCTTCGACTATTGAGATAGGCGAAAGGTATTATTTTCAACCTCCAATATCTCTCTCATTCCTTCCTGTGAGACCTAGCATTTTGATTTTCCTTTCTGATTCTTAAGGTATGTTTTACCCTATGATCCTTGGAAAGTTCCTCTTTTCTATTGGTTTTTTTGGGAGGTGGAGATGCAAGCAATATATATTTTTTAACTTTTGGTGTGATATATGAATGAATGATTTTTCGGTATATCCTAGCTTACATCAATGAGAAAAGTGCATAACAATATCTATAAATTTCTAATTGTAAAATACATAAACGCTTGGCCTAATTTCATTAGAATTGAATGTTAGAACTTAAAAAAAATTCACATTCAATTTCGAGAGAAATAAACCATAGATTAGCGGAAGCGTACCAGAATCCATTAGATCGATTGCACAAGATATGATCTTCCAATCTGCAGATTTTCCAAATTTTCCTTAGTTTTCTTGTTGATGGGGTGCAAGAAAGGGATGTGTCTCTCTGCAAATTGGGGACCATCACCCTTTGAAGTAACTACCAGGCGGTTACAAAAAAGTTTTGCTTAATTCAAATTCTGCCCCTCATCAAATTAGAATTTGCACTTATGGTATCCACACTATAATATCATGACAAATGTGCCCAAAGTCATAAACTTAATTCTAAATTAGACCAAAATAATTTTGATTTATTTAATGATGACCCAACACATTTATTAATTACATTGTAGTCCCAAAATTAATCCAACAATCTCCCCTTGGACTACATATGTATAAGATAAATGTGTCAACCTTAGTGCGCCCAAAATTTTGTCATCATCATTATGAAGACACATTACAATCTCGTCCATTAATTATATCAATACAGGATCAAAGCAGTCTTCGTTGTATCCGTCACAACTAAACCTTATCAATGGTCACATATATCAATATAATCAAATGACATAGATCAATCATGAATGTGTGGAATGAAAATTACATGCAAGGTGGTCTGTCCATGTCAATTTTCAACTGGTCCTACTTTACTTAAGTGAGATCGAACCTTAACTGTACAGAGTGCACTGAACTGAATAAAATACCTCATTTCTGATCAGAAAATATCCAAATATATCTTGTACACAAAATAAAACATAAAACTATAAAACACAAGTTAACAAACTCCCACTGAATCTAAATTCCCTCAAGCTCTATAACACCCATATGAGCAGTATGCTCATGAAAGACCCTGGGTATCAGTGCCTTTGTAAGGGGGTCTGCAATCATTGAGTTTGTTCCTAAATGCTCTATGTGAATCTGGCCACTCTGTACTCTTTCCTTCACAACAAGAAATTTGATGTCAATATGCTTTGACTTGGTTGAGCTCCTGTTGTTATTGGAATACAATACAGCTGATTTATTGTCACAAAACAACTTGAGTGGTCTTTCAAATCCTTCCATAATGCACAGCCCAGTGACAAAATTTCTCAGCCATATACCATGGTTGGATGCCTCATAACATGCTACGTACTCTGCTGCCATGGTGGATGAAGCTATGAGTGTTTGTTTTGCACTCCTCCAGGATATAGCTCCACCACCTAACAGAAAAATGTAGCCTGATGTGGATCTTCTGCTGTCTTGGCATCCAGCAAAATCGGAGTCAGAATACCCAATGATCTCCAAATAGTCTGATCTCCTATAAGTAAGCATGTAATCTTTTGTTCTTCTTAAGTATCTCATAACCCTTTTGGCTGCTTTCCAATGATCCATTCCTGGATTGCTTAAGTATCTGCCTAAAACTCCAACAATGTACGCAATATCTGGCCGTGTACAAACTTGAGCATACATTAGACTCCCTACAGCTGAAGCATAGGGAATCTTTTGCATTTCTTGAATCTCAAGGTTTCCTTTTGGGCACTGATTGAGACTGAACTTGTCTCCTTTAGCGACAGGGGTGTCAATTGGTCTACAATTCTGCATGCCAAATCTTTTAAGTACTTTATCAATATAGCTTCTTTGTGATAATCCAAGAATACACTGAGAACGATCTCGGTGAATCTGAATTCCTAAAACAAATGAGGCATCACCAAGATCTTTCATCTCGAAATTAATTGATAGAAATCTCTTGGTTTCGTGCAACATGCCTATATCATTTGTGGCAAGCAGTATGTCGTCCACATACAAAATCAGAAAAATATGCTTTCTCCCACTAAATTTATGATACACACAATCATCAACTGCATTCATTTCAAAACCAAACGATAGAATCACTTGATGAAATTTGTGATACCATTGACGGGAAGCTTGTTTGAGCCCATAAATAGATTTTGTCAGTTTGCAAACCATATTCTTTGAATCTCCTGACACAAAGTTTTCTGGTTGCAACATATAGATCGTTTCATCAATGTCTCCATTGAGAAATGCGGTCTTAACATCCATTTGATGAAGCTCCATATCATAATGAGCAACAAGTGCCATGATTGTTCTAAAAGAGTCCTTCGTTGAAACCGGAGAGAAGGTCTCTTTATAGTCAATCCCTTCTTTTTGAGTATAGCCTTTAGCTACAAGGCGAGCTTTATACCTCTCCACATTACCCTTTGAATCCCGTTTGGTTTTAAAAATCCATTTGCATCCTATGGGTTTCTTTCCTTCTGGCAATGGGACAAGTTCCCAAACTTTATTGTCTTGCATAGACATACTCCTCATTCATTGCTTCAATCCATTTTTCTGAATTGGAACTTTGTATAGCTTGACGAAAGTTGATAGGATCATCTTCCATCATACTATTATTTTCCTCATGTTCCTGAAGAAATACAATATAATCATCTGAAATAGTATTTCTC
>NW_018164489.1:576481-589674 GCF_001263595.1 Phalaenopsis equestris
TGTTAGAACTAAAAAAAATCACATTCAATTTTGAGAGAAATAAGCCATAGATTAGCGGAAGCGTACCGGAATCCATTAGATCGATTGCACAAGATATGATCTTCCAATCTGCAGATTTTCCAAATATTCCTTAGTTTTCTTGTTGATGGGGTGCAAGAAGGGATGTGTCTCTCTGCAAATTGGGGACCATCACCCTTTGAAGTAACTACCAGGCGGTTACAAAAAAGTTTTGCTTAATTCTAATTCTGCCCCTCATCAAATTAGAATTTGCACTTATGGTATCCACACTATAATATCATGACAAATGTGCCCAAAGTCATAAACTTAATTCTAAATTAGACCACAATAATTTTGACTTATTTAATGATGACCCAACACATTTATTAATTACATTGTAGTCCCAAAATTAATCCAACATTGAATACTCTGACATGTAGCCAGTTTGTTAGGCAACAATTGCTCATCTTCTTTGATGAAATCATTGGCTTGGAGAGCAATTGTTAGACTTAAGCAAATATTTCTAATCTTGGACAACTTTTGTTAAACACTCTTTTAAACATTGAAGATTTCATAAAAAATCGGTGATTTCATCATGAGTTTAGTGAGTGCATCAAAACCTCAATGAGTTACCATCATTTTGGCAAGTTCATGAGTTTTCCAGGTTAAGAAAATAGATGAAACAATAGTTGAGGCATCAACCGGAAGTATTGCTTTGTTTTTGTGAGGGTTTCAAAATTTTGGTTCAAAGTTTAATTTTTAATTTTGGCAAAGCTAGACTGACACTAGAAATTTTCTTTTCACCCTTGCCTTATCATCAGAAAATCCTGGATAGGTGGTATGTTTTGCATGGCGAGAAGCTTATTGTTAATTCTTTTCTATATTGTTGTTGATGGGTCTCAAGAATGATATTTTATGAGTTTTTGTTACGGTAATTTTCAACTTCCATTTTCTATTATAGTCATGGGAAGCTGATGGAAAAGGCAAGCATATAATCTATGGGTAAGATTGTTTAATGAGGATCAACGCATAAAAAATCAATTAGTGAGTCCCTGGATTTCTTTTTGGGTTCTTCACTTCCTTTGAGAAGAACTCTTCTGGAGGAAGTTGGGTAATTTCTTTTAGGATTTTGCAGTCCTTTCGAGATTTTGAATCGTTCCATTGTTTGTAAATTGCTGATGGCTGTGGAAGTAAATTGATGATTGCTGTAGAAGTAATGTGGAGGTGGTTGGTTTCAAACCATCCATATTTTGTGGGCGAGCAGGTTTATTTTTTGTTTTTTCATGAAAAATGAAGCAAAGCCTTAAGTTGATTCGTTTTTTTATCTCATAATTTAGTACAACTTTCTCCCATAGTTTGTATGCTGAAAAATTTGCATCATGTTTATAAATTTTTTGTTGACTTACAATATTTACTTGGTACTTATATTTTATGTTCCTAATAGTATCGACATGTCTAAGGCGAATGAAGGGGGTTTGTCTGCTATGTGAGATAAAGAAGCAACAAATATTTTTTACAATCTGTGTATTATAGAAATATAACTGGGAAATAGGCTAACCACATATTTTAACAAGGAATATTGGCAAAATATTGCTAAGAAGTTTAACAAAATGACTGGCATGGATTACAACAGGCTAAAATTCAAAAACAAATGGGACCACGAGAGTGAGCACTGTATGTTATTTTTTGAACTGGTTTGTGATGATTTCTTGGTTCTGTATTATATATTTTGTTCTCATTTTAGTTCTATTGCAAACAATTTCATCAAATGAAGACATGAATGTCATTTATTCAGCAACAACTATCAATAAGTTATTCTGAATAAGCTGCCCCAAACAGCAAGCCAGCTTATTCTGATAATCTGCAGATTATCATATTATCAGAATAATGTGCTTATTAGCAGATTATAAATAATCAGCAGCTACCCCAAACAGACCCTAAATCTGATAAATAACATGATATTAAACACCACCTAAGGGTTATATTTTGTCAAAGGGCTAAATTGATAATTTTAAATCTAGTTTTTATTCCATTCTACATTAAATTCCTGGTTTAGTAAATCCAATTTAGAGGATGATTAAATGAGCATAAATGTGAGAAGGGGGAGAAAGGCAAATAAAATTTGCATGTGAGAAAGTTTCGTGCACGAGTGAAAAGAGAAAGAAGAGGGTTTTAGATAATCTTTTGTAAATAGCAATCATCAGCTCATTGATGTCTGGTGTCGTGATCCATCTTTTAACCACCAAAAACCCCTCCCGTCTCCCTCTCGTTTTATTCTGTTGCCTTTCTGTTTGCATCATACATGACGACAGTCCTCCATGTCCTTCCCGCATACATTTGTCTCGCACATAACCTCTGTTCCCCTCTCTTTTTTTTGAGCAAAATAGGTTGGCTCCAACGTCCAACCCTTCTTTTTCTTTGATACTGCTCAAAGTTCCTCGGCTCCAAGCTCCAGGCTCCAGTCATCCTCTCTCTATGACGTCTATGGCGTTTCGACCAAGGCTTTTCCAGGTAAAGATTACGGATTTGTTTGGGGCCGCTGTTGATTATTTATAATCTGGTGATAAACATATTATTTTGATAATCTAATAATATGCATATTATCAGAATAAGATGACTTGTTGTTTGGGGCAATTTATTCAGAATGGCTTATTGTTAGTTGTTGTTGTATAAATGACATTTCTGCCCCTGTTTGGTATTGTTTGCAATAGAAGTAAAATGAGAACAGAAGCATATAATACAAAAACATGAAATCATCACAGATCAGTTCCAAAAGATGACATGCACTTCTCATACTCTCATGAGTATCAGAAAAATAAAAAAAGATAAATACAAGTACAATTATAATAAGAAATACTAAAATATTTAATTTTAAACTCTGACTACGGCTGTCCTCAGCTGCAATATCAACCTGGGAAATGATTGAATTCCCATCACTGTTGGCAATGTAACATGTTGAATTATCGACCCATAGGAAAAAAACTACAATGAACTGAAACACCCTTGCGATAACCATAGAACTGTACCCCACTGTTGTGAGGTTGACGTGACGTGAGTAACAACACCGGTAGTCCCCAGTAACACAAAACAATTTTATTTTTTTCGCCAAAACCCTAGAAGTCATGTCGGTATAACTGCAAAAAAAAACAAAAAAATCGAATGTCAGATCTTGAAAAAATAAACAAAAAATTAAAAAAAATACATATCAAAATAAACTTATAATGTACGAAAAAAATAAAACTTGGTGGATTAGCTGATATAGATAACATATACTATAAACTCCCTCAGAGTTGTCCCCTCAGCCACACCCTCAGCGTCATGAACTTCAAATTTATTACAGTCAATCTCATCACGAAGAATTGAAGGCCCAACCAAAAATTTTGATGGTTCCTAATAAACATTCAACTCATTGTTATCAGCCATACTAAAGTCTGTATCCGAACATAAAACATGTTGTCGGATGAAGTAATGAAGTGTCATTGTTGCCACCACAATATGCACCTGCTTTGGAAATTAATATGACAACATATTACGTAAGTTGACCCATTTCTTCTTCCAAATCTCAAAAGTTCTTTCAATTACCACGTAAAGAGGAGTGACATTTGTTAAAAAATTTTTTTCTGCCACGAATGGTACTACTTGCTCACTCAAAATCATGAATATGGTATTTAGTGTCTGGATATGACTTCACGTAGCCCCTCTGCATAGGGTATCCAACATCAACCAAATAATATTTCCCTGTTATGGAAGACATTGTTATTTTCAATAAATACATATAACTAGGACGTTTATAAATCAAACATACCTGAAGGCGAATGAGGAAAACCTTGCGATCTATTCCTGGTTGTATAGAAGAAAACTCAACCGTCATGCACACTCCCTTCCCAACCAACCATGACATATGTGAAACACATGTTCAAGTCACATACTGCCATGACATTTTGAGTGGTTGATTAACTTCAAACAATATACGCCACCTTGTCCTGGTTGGGTAGTCGGGCATCAACGTGAGTACCGTCAATTATATCTATGCAGTTTTGTTTTATAAGGTTAGAAAATATTTATATTTGGTATTTACGTAACGAAAACAATAGTTACCTAGAAGTAAGGCAAGTAACAGAGATCAGTGACGATTTATTCTGGAGTATTAACAAATTATGAATCATCTGACTTGACGATTTTAGCAACTAAGCTAACAAGTGTCTGTATGCCTTTGGAGAAATAACAACTTATTATTTCTGATGAATGTTGAAATCTCTCTAGAACACCTCTAATTGATTTATTTTGTGACAGAATATATAGTGTTATAGCCAATACCTCCCTTATCGGGAGTCCGTTATTCAGAGATAACTCTTGCAAGAGATCCATAAATATAGGTACAATCATTCAAAATATGTTGTTGAACCTTATTTGATGTCCAAAAAGCATCTCATCTACCTATTTAACCCTAACAAAGCTGGACGTGATATAAGGTATACAAACACTGCTGGATCGGTAAAACTCCAGCAACAATATGACAATAGTTGTTGCCCATGCCATTCTCTCACAGTGTTCTTGCTATGAATCCATCCTAAAGGAAAAAAGATGTCAGTCATTTCAACAATTATTAATACATACAATGAGCGAGAAATAAACAATGAGCACACTAAGCGAGTTAAAATAAAAATGTATAAAGCTCAACTTATAAGGAAGTATGAATCATGTAGAAGTATATTTAAGAAAAAAGAACTACAAATAATAACATATTAAAATTTGGTACAAAAACTTCAAATAACTCATAAGTACATAACGCAGCAAAAGAAAATATAAGAAAAACTCATTCATTCACCAAAACACACAAATATTCGACGCACAATTCTTGTTGCAGCCCTATGAACATTTGCCTACGGGTTCAATCCTCGAGTTTTTTCACACACAGTGCATGAAAGCGCATGTCTGCAACTACTTCAGGAAGTGTAGACAAAGTATCGAGACACTCTAAGATGGTGCTGTCAGGAACTAGAGTAGGCGGTGGAGCTCCAAAGCATCTATGAGTCGTTTAAATGAGATTTTCAAAAAAGTGCCCTTTTCTTTCTTCCTTCTTCCTAGCTTGGGCCTCTTTGAATGTGAGTTTGACTCTCCCATCTCCTTCTGGTTAATACTACATATTTCTTCATTAGCTGTCACCAGCACTGGTGGGAAGTCATCTTGTACTCCTGTAAATCCCGTCTCACTATGGCTGAAAACATGTTTTCCCGTCACCACAACCCCCTAAAACATTTTGTCAGGTTTATCTTCAAGATTCGGCTCAACTTCGCTCTGTTTGTATTTTTTCGCTGTCGACATTACCATTAACATTACATTGAGGAAGGGGGTTTAGAAGGATAATTAGATAATTCAAAAATTTTTAGAATAAAAGAAATGAGAATGTAAATATTACCTCTAATTTCTTTGCCCACCATTCATCTGGAGTATCAATTGTCTGTTTAATGGGATCCCAACCTAACGCGGTTGATCCACGTTTCAGCTCCTTCCAAATCTTCCACTCTTTTTTCAATTGATCACATTTCTTTTTAAACTTGAGCCTGTCATAATCCCTTCCAGTCAGTTCTTTAAATCTTTTAGTTATATTCTGCCAACCTTCCTTGTTGAAATATGCAGTTGGCTTATTACCGATTTCAATTTCAGTAATACATTGATTGCAAAAGATATTTGTAACTTTCTTATCTCACATAACTGACGAATCTCCTTCATTTGTCTTATTCATTTTAAAACTATATGAAGAATTGCATAAGCATAAAGAAATTCATATTGCAACTCAACATGCAAAATAAAATTATTGAAGAAATGATTACACAGGCACAAATATAATTATTGGTCATGTCCAACTGAACTACATATAGACATACTTAACACAATTCCATGATTGATACTGTTCAAACTCCTTATACTTGTCATTAACAAAGAAAATTCCTTCTACTTGTCATAAACATAAGAAAATTTGAATACAATAAGAACAGCAATTTCCAACTGCCAAATTGCAGTTGCCAGTTTCATACAACATCCAGCTGCTTAATTGCATATAATTATTGGTCATGCCAAACTGCAGCTACCAAAAACAAAAACTTTCTTCTAGCTGCCTACAATTTCCAGTTGCTAAATTGCATACAGGAAGAACAAGAATTTTTAGCTGCCAGTTTGCCTACAGTAAGGAATTTACAGCTCACAAAATACTGCCCAATAATTTTGAGTGTGCAGTTTCTGGGCCACAACATTTTACAAAGGATGCACATTGTACCCCAATAGTGTGCAACATTTTACAAAGCATGCACATTGTTCCAAAACTCCACATACTATCAATATGACTAGAATCAAATGGCATTACAGACAAAGTAGTAAGACATCAGATATTTAAGGAACATTCAAACCATTGCTGATTTAAAAAGAACATTAAAATTATTTTTCTGATCCATAACTAATAATTCAAATTAGTTTTTTTATCTTTATTTAGCAAAAGCTCAATTATTTCTAGTGTTATTGATGCAATTTCCTCACCAAAACAAAAAATTTTAATCAGACAAAAGATTTAAGTGGTTCAGTCAAAGACCTACATCCACAGAAGGGAATAAAAAATGTTTTATTATGCAATTGTGTAAGGCTGCATAGCTATGAATATGAAGGAATAACATTACAACATGCGCTCAGCTATCCGATACACGTATAACAAAGATGACCTCTTTATAATGAAAAACTCTATATATGTTACATGAGTAAACACCAAGCATATATGATATTGATATCTTATCCTAAAATCTAAATATTTGTTTTTTGTTTCATATGAAGTTATTTACTTCTTATGAAATTATCCTAAAATCCATATATGCTACATGAGTAAACACCAAAGCACACCAAGGTTCTTCACCTCTCTTGAAAGATCACCTTCACATGGAATATTAATATTTCACTATGATATTGCATGGTCATCATGAGTTTGCATGCTCAATATAACACCAATTCAATGTTAAAGTTGATCTTAGCAACACAAGTGCAAAGTACTTTTTATAGGTTCTTGAAAATATCACATTTCATGCCACCATTAGAAGTGAAATGTCAAAAGATCACCTCACAAAATCATTTCATGTCAGCATTTCATGCCAACATTAGCCAACAGAGCAACTCACAAATAGCCCTGACCATTACTGGTTGTATATTGTATGCTCAATATAAAACCAAAGCACACCCAACATTTCGTAACACCAAGATTACTGGTTATAGATTTCATGCTCAATAAAAACAAATCACCTCACAAAAAAGTCTTCTGTTGTACAAAAGAGCACCCCACTAACAAACCATTAGCCAGCAGATCACCTCGAAACAGTAGACAACAATTCTCCTTTTTCTAGCCAACAAATCACCTCACAAACAAAACATTAGCAACAGAATACTCTCAGCTTGAGTATAACACCAAGTAGGTTTGTAATGACTACCCTCAAAAAAAAAATTTCATCTTTTGTTTTTGTAAGAAAAACACTGTAGGTTGTAAAGATGATGGGCATTGTTTTGCACTAGTGTGTAGCCCAGATTTTAGAACAACAAGAAAATCTGAGGAAACATATTCAACCTCCCCAAATGAGAAAAACAAATATCAGACAGAGAGAGGGCGAGGGGCAAATGAGAAGTGTCAAACTCCCCTAGGGTGAAGAAGGAAAAACAAAAATTAGAAAGGGAGAGGGCGAGGGACAGTAGAGGGAACATGTTCTCTTTCCCAAACATCAGTCCACCTCCTAAAAAACCAACAGAGAAGAGGAAACACATTCTCTTACCAATGATCGACTCCAAGGAAACATACCTTGAATAAGAAGTGTCGAACTCCCCTAGGGTGAAGAAGGAAAAACGAAAATTAGAGAGGGAGAAGGCGTGAGACGGTAGAGGGCACCTCTAGAATGTTTAGAGAAATGTGGGCGCGACCACGGGAATCAGGACGTGTGGGAGTACCCGTGTCGAAGCCTATAAACAAAACCTCGGACTCGAATGCCAGCAAAACCTATGGCGAATGTTTTTTTCCAAACAGCGCGACACCACACCCGAATAAGCTGCCCCAAACGAGCCCTACATCTCTCATTCGCTTGTATGTGGAGTTCCCCAGTCCGTCTCTTTGTTTCGTTCAATTTTTTTTGTCGCACTAATCAGTAGGTCGGCTACTGCAACTAAATGAAGTAGGCCGGCTTCAGCTATTTCTCCAACCCATTTGTCAGTGTCTCTCTACCGCTACTGTACTTATATTTAGGTTTTTCTTTTTGTCTTTAGTGGAAGTAGATTGACAAGATTGCTCCCTCATTTTGTGATTTTTGAGATGAGAACATTGTTTTTGGTTGAGATAGAAACCCTGTGAAAGGTTTTTATAGAGTTAGTTTTGTGAAAGATGTGTTTTTTTGGAGAAATAAATGAGTTTTATTTTGTTGAAATAGAAATGCCGTGAGATCTATTTTGGAGAATCAAAATCAATTGGATCTGTTTCATCAAAAGTGCAACCTTGATATATATATTCCTATTGTAGGATTGTATAAGAAAATCAAAATGTTGCACGTTTTGTGGCTTATAAGGTTGCCAATGATCAGCCATGTTTTTTATGGTTGATCAGTATTTTAAATTTAATGAACCTCAAACAATTAGTTTTGTGGCTTATTAGGTTGCCAAAGAATTTTCTTTTTTCAACAACATTACAACAATGAAACTAACATGCCAGAAACTTCATTAGTCAATCATGTCATTCCATCTCATAAATTTTCATCACATAATCTATAGATGTGTTCCACTATTTCTCCTTGGCAAGTAGGATTTCCATAAGCTTTATGTCCTATCTTGAAATTGCTTGCTCCTTCAATAGATTTGCAGCTTGCTCTGTAATAGAGCTTGTTGATTTATTCTCTTTAAAAAATTTTAACACTCATTCTTATGCTAATTAATTGCATCAAACATACCTAATGATTGTATTTCAAAGCCAACATTGTTGGATGTGAAGATTGTGTTTCTTTCATACTTTCATCATCCAAATCATACATCATTGTTAAATATATATTGTTGCATCTGTTTCCTTATATAGCTTCACCATATCATCAATTGATATTTTCTATCCTGTAGTGCCTTTCATAAATCACGAAAAAATACATATTTTTTTGTGACGCTTTATGATGAGTCTAGGCTGATGGTGTAGTGCTGAACCATAATTTTTTCTATTTGACAAAATTGTGTTTTTTTTGTGTTCTAAAAAAACTACTTGTAAAAGCTTTGTTTTCCCACCAGACATTGCTACCTACGGTGGCGGCTGACTAAAAGTTACTGTTTAACTTAAAAAAAATAAAATTATAATAGCCACTGCAGTTTTTTGAACAGCAGTTTCTTTTTCAACAGCTTCACAACAACTTCTTCAAACAGCTGCAGCTGCCATAAGCAGACACTTAAAGTACCCTAATATATGGTTTATCCAACAAATATGAGATTTCATTATCATTAAATATGACAAGTTATATTGCTTTAAAAGTTGATAGTAATTCTTCAATCAAATATCTAAAAATCACATACCTAAAAACTTTCATTAGATAATTATACAATTGCATAATATTTAAACATTTCATCGTCTAAAATAGATTACTTCAAGCTTCTAATGCAGTACACCAAATAAACGTCAAACCACATGCACCATCTTGTCCCGTAATGCATTAACCTTCTCATGAAAAACTAACATTTTACATAAGAAGTATTTATAAAATAATTTATAAATAAAAAATATGAGTTTTTTTTGCAGAACCCGCTTATTTAAAATTGATCTATATGACTCATAAACAATTATGATGATCAATTTTTATGTATTTACATGTAAATTATGCATACGTAATATTTTTAAACTTTAATTTTTTTTTAACTGTAATCTTTCATATCACATAAAAAATATCACTGTTTTAATGCTCGAGTGAATACATCTTTTCATGCATAGGTAAGATGGTGTGCATGTAGAAATTGAAATTTAAATTTTAGACATCTAAATAAGTGATATCCATGAAATTATTCACAATTATGATGATCAATTTTTATGTATTTACATGTACGTTATCCATATGTAATATTTTTAAACTTTAATTTTTTTTATTACATTTATACAACTGCAATCTTTCATATCACATAAAAAATACCAATGTTTTAATGTTTGAGTGAATACATCTTTCCATGCATAGGTAAGATGGTGTGTATGTAGAAATTGAAATTTAAGTTTTAGACATCTAAATAAGTGATATTCATGAAATTATTCAAAAAAGAAACCAAAAAAAAAAAAAACTACTTCAAAGTCAAAGTCAATCGTTCAGCCCATCACACCCCAATCAACCAAGCCAGCTAATTCCCTGTAACTAACTGGCAAAAACGTCAAACTATGGCCTACAAAATTGTCCCTCTCCTCTTAATATATATCAGAAATCAGAAGCCATGGCAGAGCTGCACATCCTCACGAGAAGAATGGCTGACAAGCAGCAGGTCTTCCTCACCGTCTCCCTCCTCCTCTTGTGCCTCTTCACCATGCCCTCCTACTCTGCTCCATTCTGTATACTTCTCTCTTTCCCCAAACCACTGCTCTTCATCTCCATGCCTTTATTCAATTCAATTGCACATTTTATTAAGTGATTTGCGTAATTTGTTGTTTTATCATGTTCTTCCACAGGCTTTGAAAGGTTCGGCTGCAGCATTAATAATGGAGGTCGGAGGCTGCCGTATTACCCCCCACCGCCGATTGGCAACAAGCAGATTCGGCAGGACGATCCTAGAGCTCCGCCTGTTGGAGACCTTTCTGCTCCACCTTCCCCAAGCACAATATTATAAACAGAATGTCATGCTGATCTAAGGAGATTGAGAGATCCAGGCTTACCACTCTTCACGTCACTTTAGAGGCTGGGTGAAGATAAAAAATAAAGCTTTGGTCTTATTGTATTTAATGAATTGTCAACAAGCTGCCTTGATATTGTATTAAGAGATTTCTTTCTCATAAACAGTCGGCCTTGCTTCACCTGTTTGTTAAATGTTAAGTCATAGGCTTAAATAGATCATTAAGCAAAGGTAAAAAGTTTAAACAATATTATTCATCTCTGTATTACGAATGAGTTAATTACTTATGCATGTTCGTACAGTAAAATTTCTGGTCTGATGAAGCATGAATTTTGAAGCAAGTTGTGCAGCTTAGAGAGGTTAGGTGACTTGGAATCAATGATAAAGTATTTACTTCTTATCTTTTGACAACAAAATACTGCCAAAGTTATCATTTTGTTGAAATGAATGCAACAATGACCATAACTTCAAATTTTGTGCAAGGCAAGTGGCCTAGTTGGCCAAGTTGATTGATTAAAATGAATTGCTTTGTCTGGGTTTTCACTTCTCATGTGCAGGGTTATGTAAAAACAAGTAATAAAGATGTGCTATATATATCTACAAATTCTACGATGAATGTATGCGTGCTAATCTAAATATTTTTATATACAAATCTTAACAGCTTTTGAAGAATAAGAATCAAGGATATAAAATATTAGCAGAACACAAGCCCATGCCTCTTGGATTTAGGGTCTGTTTGGGGGCAGCTGTATTGTACTTTCACATCAAGTATTTTTTCAAATTAAGTATTTTTTCTTAAATTATTGATTTCGAATAAGACAATTAGGCAGGATGACTAATCTACTTCACTTTCCCAAGCACAATAATATGAAGGGTAAGCTGCACAAATAAGAAGAGAGTAAAAAAGGTCGGTCAGTCTTATCATCACTTTATAGTGAGTAATGATACAAAATAAAACCTTTTATCTTATTATGTTTAATAATTCTTCATTTTTCTCTTTAATTACCTGAGTGTATGTTGAATTTTTGTGCAATGTTTATAAGACGATATGTCATCACTCTACTATTGTGGACCTTCCGACGTGCATCAGTTGGTGTCGTTTATGGGAAGCGAAGTCTTGTTCGACACTGTGATATACATCATCTAACTGGCGAAGGAACCTCATTTGCACCACTTGAAGAAGCATTCTTCTATGTGAGAAGCAACCTTCACTGTAGTCTCGAAAAGTCATTCACATCAACATCTCGGGCACAATTATTATGTGGTGGCCTTTCCACAGTTTATTCAAGCAAAAAGTCTATGATAACTTCCTCCAGTCTAGCAGGCAACCTTCATTGCAGCTTGAAAAGTCATTCACGCTAACATTCTTGGCATGACTGTGATAGGGCAGTCATCCAATGTTTTATTCATGCATCAAGTCTTTGTCGCAAATAACACATCCTTAGCACCCCCAGCATGCTGGAGTTCTTCCTCAAATAGATCGAAAAGAAAAATATCTTCTAGGTTTGATACATGAGATGCTTTACAAGCTCCTGTGGAAAAAACTTCTGATGAGGGTCACCAAAGTCAATAGCAGCAATTAACAAGTTACCAAAATATTATTCTTGAGTATGATTGCAGAGACTAACAACCACATGATCCATAGCTTGTGCATTTCCCGATTACAGCCCCCATGACCTACGAAAGTCATCGCAACTCACCACTACGACCTAGCTGACCAATTATGATCTACGGGTTCCACAAATCGTGCAACTCTAGACTCTAACCCCTACGACCAATGAACTTCATCGCAACTCACCACTACATTCTACTTGACTAGTTATAGCCTACGTGGTCCACAACTCATGGAGCTTTTGACTCCAGTCAGTGTGGGTTATGGAAGTCGTCATAACTCACCACTAGAGCCCACATGACCAACCACGGTCTATGTGGCTCACATCTCATGTAACATTTGACTTTAGCCTTTGCGACCTACGAACATCATCACAACTCACCATTATGACACATGTGACCAACTACAGTCTCTGTGATCTATAACTTGTGTTGCTTCTAACTCCGACCTATGGGGCCTAAGAATGTCATCATAGCTTACCATTATGACCTACATAGCATGCATGATCCATAGTTCATGCAACTCTCAACTCTAACCTCCGTGACCTATCGACATTATCTTAACTCACCATTCCAGCCTACATTAACAACTACGACCTACTTAGCTCATGGCATCTGCAACTTCCTATTATGTCCTCTGTGACCAATCGATGCTTTTGAAGTAACCATTTGTGGCTCACACGACCAACTATTATCACAACTTTCAACTATGACCAATAAGATAAGCTGACACT